>NW_027176294.1:0-145000 GCF_023349555.1 Cebidichthys violaceus | reverse complement strand
AAAGCGCGTCCTGGATGAGCCTGAATGAAGCTATTTATACTTTATGTATAAATGTACAACTATGGTTTTGCCACTTATCTGTCCCCGCAAGTAGTCACAAGAACGCAGCTGTGGCAGATTACTGGATGCAGAGCACCTGTTCCTGGAGCTCTGAGGAATAACAGACCTACTCCAGTGTTGCTCTTCTGCGCACATGAACTCATTTCCGCCAGTGCTGCCGGTTAAACTTTGGTTTTGGTCTTCACTTCCGCTGACCATGCCCCATACTTCCTCATGCACGCTTTCCCGTTTACATTACCGATGTTACTGACTGACACACTTCACAATTTGGTAGCCGTTCTTTACTTTGTTATCATAAATACCTTTAATCCTCCGTTACGTCCTTCCATATTTGTCATCGCTTGGGAGCCGGTTACGACATTACACATGGCGTTCTCCCAAACACAGAATGTGGACAGTTTAACCAGCCTTTAACCAATATGGACAGACTCTTAAATGTTCATTCCTCCCATGCAGTTTAACCCAGTGTGGTTATATGTTCAGAGACCATTACGATATTGAAGCAGCCAGGTGGAGCGCCACTACGCGACTAAGCAAACGCGCCCACTCAATCTAAAAATAACACAGGCAGATATGACCTACGAGCCCAAATCAGACTCCTATCACATGATTTCATTGCCCAACTATGATGTAAAAGAGAGGAATAGAGCTGAACCAAGTGGTTTAATAACCACAAATAACGTTGCTGTACACAATCTTCTTTTATAAGATACAATGCAATGTCATACTTCCATTTACATCTCTTCACCCCGATTGCACTGAATTTTAAAGCTGCACGACGAGACAGTTCCATTAATTTACTAAAATTAGGTACTTTATCTTTTTAAGATGCAAATTCCTTAAAAGCTCTGTTATGTAATTAATCTATAAATGCATCCCTTACTTTACATCACATAATCATTTGACTTCTTGATTTGATAAATAGCTGTTGACTACGTAAAGAAACGTCAATTTATATGGGACTAAATCATCACGCACGTTAGACAGACTGTGATGTTCCGGACCTTTGCATGAGGAAATTCTCTCAAACTGGACTTTGTTGAATTTCATTCGAGTACCCTGCGTTATGTGTTGTTATTCTCTGAAACACCAGAGGCGTACCAACAACATGAGGTGTGAAGAATAAAAGACGAGATAGACTCATAGTTACTCATAGATATAACCATAGCATGTTGGTATAACTGACAAAAGCCATAAACCAACCTCCACAATGCCGGGATTGTAGTCATCTGTACCCTCATATTCATAAACTACTTTATCACATTAGCCAAGCCCCGTTAGGAAAGAAGTCAGGTATTAAATGTATCATAAAGAAACAAAGGCTAAATATCGTATAAACTATTGGGTTTGGCTGACAAACATTTTACTCAAAATTAAAACCCTGTTATGAAGCATCTCATACGAATTGGCCCATCTCCTATAAACCCCAACTATGTTAGCGTTTTATCAGTGAACTATTCGTGATATTCATTTGATCACGAGCACCGCCCATGCCAGATTGCATTTCGGAGGTGCATGACCAAACCGTGACCACTTGCGGGCAAACGCATCACTCGCCTGCCGTGATTACATATGCCGCACGTACCCATCGCGCCCATCACTACGGAGAGGATACACTAAGTTTAACTGCTGCTTAGTTATGTTTATTTCCGCTCATAATGATTTGTAGTCTTGTGAATGCGCTCCAATTCCACTACTGGAAAGGACACTTTCATACTATAGATTGAGAGTGATGCTCCGGAACTCCAGACGTGTGTCAGACCCATGATTTCCTCGTATGACTAGGAGCGGAAACAAAGTTTCCGTTTAAGCAGCGAGGAACCTGAACTGTCATGTGGAGCTGATTTAACATGGCGGCTGGATGCCGCATGGAGTCCTGGAAGCGCCGATGTTAACAATATATTAGAAGTAGCATCGTTTACCAGAGATTGAAGACCAGTATCGATGGAATGGATGGAGCTACCCGGTGGAGATGACGGCGTTGTCTGCATTGGAGGCCAGGAGTTGCTGGTGGAGAAAGAGTACGGGACGCGACTCCGCCTGTGGAACACGGATTCTTCCGGCGCGACCACCGGCGATGGATCGACTGATCGCGAGTAACTGCTAGACTTACTAGGATACCACCGCGAACTACCAGCTGAGCCAAGAGGGCTTCTTGCTCGTCTGAGGGGAGCCGCTACGCCAAGCTGGGCTCCTCGCATCTGCTTAACGCTGAAATGACAACTGACAGCAGCAGAGAGGAGAAGACGTTTTAAAGTTTGACTGCAACGATGTGATTGGCTTAAGGAAACAGTGTGCAGAATCTGGTTGGTTACTTAAAGTGCACGCCCCCCAATCAGCTGATAGAGTAATTACAAGGAGAGACAGAGATAGAATGTTTGTCTTCCTGACTGAACTTGGCTTAAGCTTCATACGATTACTGTTTTCGACATGCTACACTATGACTTGTTTCGACATGCAATACTAAGACTTGTTTTCGACATACTACACTATGACTTGTTTTGACATGCTACACTGTGACTTGTTTTGACATGCTACACTATGACTTGTTTTGACATGCTACACTATGACTTGTTTTGACATGCTACACTGTGACTTGTTTCAACATAGTATACGATTACTGTTTTTCGACATACTATACTATGACTTGTTTCGACATGCTACACTATGACTTGTTTCGACATGCAATACTTTGACTTGTTTTGACATGCTACACTATAACTTGTTTTGACATGCTACACTGTGACTTGTTTCAACATAGTATACGATTACTGTTTTTCGACATACTATACTATGACTTGTTTCGACATGCTACACTATGACTTGTTTCGACATGCAATACTTTGACTTGTTTTGACATGCTACACTATGACTTGTTTTGACATGCTACACTGTGACTTGTTTCAACATAGTATACGATTACTGTTTTTCGACATACTATACTATGACTTGTTTCGACATGCTACACTATGACTTGTTTCGACATGCAATACTTTGACTTGTTTTGACATGCTACACTATGACTTGTTTTGACATGCTACACTGTGACTTGTTTTGACATGCTACACTATGACTTGTTTCGACATGCTACACTATGACTTGTTTTGACATGCTACACTGTGACTTGTTTCGACATGCTACACTGTGACTTGTTTACTATATGCTATGACTTTTTTATGAATTTTTTCGACAATCTAAACTATGTCGAAAAAAAAGTATTTTTTTAAAAGAAATGGTTTGATAAATAAATCCTCCCAATTATTGATCTGTTTTTAAAGTGAGAAAGAGTTGCCCTTCTTATGTTACTGACATGACTTTCAAAGTTAAGTTCAGAGTCTAAAATAACTCTTGACTCACTGTGTCTGAAATACCATGAGTAAGTGTGAATACATTTCCTCAGTCTGGTTTTTGGGATCTACAATGATCTGATGATTATTTTCAATCGATTGATCTTCTGATTATTTGATCAATTAATTAAGTGTAGGGAAAAATGTCCATCCCAGTTTCTCAGATCCTAAAAACAAGCTAAACTTTAGGTTCGAGAATCTGAGAGTGTTTGATATTGTTGCTCAAAACGTGATTCAAACAATTAATCAGTCAACAAAATAGTTGGGATTAATATAATTTAGATCAACTAAGCAATGATTCCACTAATTGTTTAAGCTCTAAATTTATCACATTTGGTTGTAAAGAGGAATTAATCCAGATTTGGATGGTAGTCATCAGCTTTTAAATTGTGTACCGTCTTTGATCACTAAGCAGAAAATAACAAAAACAGAGTTCCAGGGTGAAAACATTAACCAGAACCAGCAAAAAACAACAACAATGTGGAGTCAATTAAAGCATGAAAAGAAGTAATTACTGTAAACAGAATTTTTTAATCCAAACAGAATACCAACACAGAAAACATATTTATCTCCTCTATGATGGACCTCATTAGGTTTATGGTGAAACCTTCAGCTACATATATCATAATAACACAATAAATGCTGATAAGGACGTAAATACTTTTTCCCCATCAGGTATCCAAAGCCTGACCAGCTGTTGTCGTTGGTGGCTGTTGCTGTGGAGACAGGCAGGATGACCCATCCTCACCCCACTGGTTTCCTGGGAGCCGTAGCATCGGCCCTTTTCACGGCATACGCGGTCCAGCGCAGGCCAATAACGACTTGGGGTCTGGGCCTATTGAACGAGGCCTGTCCAATAGCAAAGAGCTTTGTTCAGGGTCGAGGCTTCGCTGTGGAGGAGGCCGAGAGAGACTGGGACTACTTCTGTGACAAGTGACAGTGGTATGAGCTGCTGAAATCAGGCTTTGTTATGCTGTATTCAGATTCAGATTTCCTATATCAGCAAACGTCTATTAACCTATTACAGTCTCAATGTTAATAAAAGGACGACATAAGATTTGAACTAAATTGTCACTGGTTTGGTTTAGTTCAACCGCACTGAGCTCATTTCTATTATAAAATATTGCTATATTGCTCCTGAAGACAACATAAAAGTGTGTGTGTGTGTGTGTGTATGTGTGTGTGTATGTGTGTGTGAGTGTGTGTACACAGTTATAATTACCGTTGATAAAAAAGCTAAACAGCTGTTTCCACCTCATACAATAAAAAAGACATGTCAGGATGTCTATGAACCTTGAAATGACTTATTACTTCACTTTCACTTCTGCAGAATCACATTACATTGGAGGATGATGTGAATGATCTCTTACATCTGTCCACAGGTACCTGGATTTGAGGGGCATCTCTTGTGGGGTAGGGCCTGTGATTTGGCCCTCCTCCTCTGGCCCAGTTGAGAGAGATGAAGCCTGCAAGAGCTTCAGCCTGTCGCGCTGGGCGGGACGCAGCGGCCACGACGCTCCAATGATTGCGCTGGATGCACTGCTGGGGGCGGGATCAGACTGGGAGGAGCTGATGAGCAGAGCAGGCTTTCATGGAGGTCAGAGATTCGAACAGGAAAATGTCTTTTTTGGCAGCCTTCTGGTTTAGCTTGATAATCACAGCATGGCTACTGATGAAGACATTATTTCACATCCTTTTGAATTATGAAGACATGTGTTTTCTCATCTACAGTCAGGGCACTTTCTCTCAGACAGGCCATATAGACTGATGGTCTAAACTCTAATTGGTCCTAATCTGGCATTGTCAATGTAGAGGCGGTACAAATTAAGTGTACAGAAAACATCTTAGTTTGTGGTAACTCGTTGGACCACTGTATTGCAATATAATTCAGATGGATGGAGTGGAAACAAAGCACAGGATAATGAATTGAGTGACCAATACAATCCAATGTTTATTAAAAAGAGTAATGTCAGTAATATACAAGAGCTACAAACACAATATTGGTCCCTATAACACACACACACACACACACACACACACACACACACACACACACACACACACACACACACACACACACACACACACACACACACACTTTAACTCTTTGTTATTAGGCTTCTATATATTGATAATTTTAGTTTTTGTCTTTTATATGTATATTTTGTCACAGTTAGGAATTGGAGCTCAAGAATTTCACAACAGGTATAACCAGTATTTAACTTTGATAAAAGTTAATATATGAAACTTCAGGGGGGTCATGTAGGAGCTCCCTTTTTAACAAATACCCATCATGACATGTGCACATAAATGTAATATAGAGACCAGAGACCTGATGTATAACCAATGCCCACACACAAATATACATGCACATGCCATTTCCCATACACAAACTGGTATGTATTAAGGAAGAATGTGTGTTTTAAATGATAGCTGCGGGTGAAATAAGTTGGACATGAAATATGAGGCGGGAGATGTAACCTTGTAGTAAAACGTTTATTTAAGTTGTTTGCCAATTTCAATGATCAACTATCTTTGCAGTCAATAAAGCCTTCTATAACATTTCAATCAAAGGCACATTTATGAACCTAATTTTAAGTTATTTATGAGGCATGAATTTGATCATTCTTTTTATTGACGTTTCAGGCAGTATTTGTCCGTTAATTATCTTTTGATTTTATCCTGAATTATGAAGCAATTTGTCTGTTTTAATATGAGAGTTATAAATTTGACCTCAATAATCCGTCTGACGTTGTTGTGTGGTGGAGTAGGTGGACCCAAATGCCCGCTCACACAGCAGGTTTAAATCCAGCCAAGGATTTTATTTAAAAAAAAAACAAGTTCAAAACAGATAAACACAAACAAAAACTATAGCACCGTGTCCAGCAAACCAAAGTCGGGAGGGAAACTCTACCGAAACCACATCTGGAAACAGTCCGGACAGGGGAACAAACAGGACCTCGATCGGTGCGCTCCGTGGCACCACCCGGATCGGCCTCTTCGCGCTGGTGAATTCCCGAGGATCGACTCAGCGCGGCAGGAGAGCAGAAGAAACGTCAAAAAGGGTTAGAGGCGATCTTCCTCCTTAAAACAGACAATCTGGACTCACGTGGCACGAAAAACCAGACAGGTGACCGGACGGACTGACGGCGTGTCGGAGGAAAGCTGAGGTATTTAAGTCAGCTGGAGCTGATCATCCGAACTACCCACAGCTGAGCCCAAGGAGAAGGGCGTGGTCGAGGGCGGAACCCGGGGATGAAAACTGTAGGCTGACAAAAACAAAACATAAGCACATGGCCCTCAAAAACAAACCAGACAGGGGAAGAACAGAGGAGCACCCACTGGAAGCATACAGGGAAAACCTAACAGACGTTTAATAACGATGATCACCGCGATGATGGTTTAAAGCATAGAGTGGCCCGTGGGCCAATGGCGGCCCTCATAAACAGTTTTTGTGGCCCCTGAACGTGACATGAAATGCCATCATATTCTAATAATAACAATGGGAAAGTGGCTGCATGTGTCCATTACAATGCACACAACATCGTGGTTTGTAATTCTCCCATACAAGGTGAACAGAGGACTGTTGCCTGTTTTACACATACACAGCAGCTGGCGGCAGCTTTGTTTATCGGGTTATCGTTGCAGCTGGGTGGCTTGTTGTGTCATAAAAATTCATACAATAGTTTGCCAGAAAATTGCATTAAAAAAAAAATCACAGTACAGTATATCATAAAGAATTGTCATAAATGAATCAATTATGTCATAAGAAAGTTACAGAAAAGTATGGCATAAAATTTTATAAAATTGTATAGAATGTTTAAAAAAGTCATAGTATAGTATGTCGGTATCGGGAATGAAAAAGTCGGATTGGTGCATTTCATAATAAACATGTCATAAAAATTCACAGCATAGTTTGTCGTAAAAAATATCATTAAAAAAGTCATAGTATAATATGTCATCCTATAGTATGTCACATTCTTCTTTAAAAAGTCATAGTATCGCATGTCGAAAAAAGTCATAAAAAAGTAATAGTATATTATGTTTTAAAAAAGTCATAGTATAGCATGTAAAAAAAAAGTAATAATATATTATGTTTTAAAAAAGTCATAGTATAGCATGTAAAAAAAAAGTAATATATTATGTTTTAAAAAAGTAATAGTATAGCATGTCAAAAAAAAGTAATAGTATATTATGTTTTAAAAAAGTCATAGTATAGCATGTTGAAGAAACGTCATACAAAAGTCATAGTATAGCATGTCGAAAAAATGTATAAAAGGTCATCTATAGGATGTAAAAAACAATTCATAGTATAGCATGTCGAAAAAAGTCAGTGTGAAATGTTGAAGTGATAGTACAGTATATCAAAGAATTCTTGAAGTCATTGTATAGCATGTCGATTAAACGTCATAAAAATGTCATAGTATAGCATGTCGAAAAATAGTCATAGTATGGAATGTCGAAAAAAATCATAGTCATTGCATAACATATCAAAAGAACGTTTTTAAGAAGTCACAGTATAGTAGGTTGTAAAAGTTGCTAAAAAGGTCATAGTATGGTTTGTCTTAAAAGTCATACAAATTCATTGAAAGATTTGAAAGATTTATAGATGATTTATTTTCATTATGCAACACAGGGTGCACAACAAAATGAAAAGAAAACCATGACGCAACAAAACAAAAAACAGTAGTTTATTCTGATGCAATTTTCTAACTTAAGGAGGAACACAGACAGCAGCAACAAAATAATTCTCTTCTGGAATATGTCCAACATCTTAACATTAAAAAGTTGACATCAGGGAATATCCATCAACTAGAACTACTGTATATTAGCATCATTGATGTTCATACGAAGGCCGTCTCCTCTCATCCCATCCAGCACTTTATCCTGCTCTCTGCCCGTCGACTTCAGCTTGATCCCGGATGCCACGCTGGAGCCTGGTCTCCGTAAAGACAGGGGCTGCACTATGACTCTTTAGACTTTTTATAACGTGTTATACAATAACTATTTTATGACTTCCCACACTATGACTTTTGATGAAAAGAAAGCTACAACTCTTTATCCATACTATACTATGAGTTTTTAAAGACTCTTTATGACATAATGATTTTTTTTTTTCAAACAGTATACTACAGTATTTTATGACATTATACTGAGACTTTTAAATGGAAAGGTCAGTTTTGTCAAAAATAAGTCAGCAAAGGATGTGACTTTTTTTTTTTTAAAGTCATAGTAGCATGTCGAAAAAGTAATAAAAAGTCATAGTATAGCATGTCGAAAGAAGTCATAGTATAGTATAGCACGTTGAAAAAAGTTATAAAAATTATAACTTTATTTTTTATTTTTCTTGATGAAAACCGCCTAACGATCATTGCGCATGCGTGTTGCTGTCATGTACGGGGTTTTCGCGTCTGAGTCGAGGCTGAAAGCGATGCGGAGCGTGGTGGTCGGACATCTTGTGGACAGAAAGTCTAACTGCGTGGGACCGAAGTTGGACATTATCGATTTGTCGACCTGAAGTTTCCCAAGTTAGGTAAGTATGTTTTTTACTAGACAACCAATGTGATCAGTAATGTGCACTGACCTATTTCAACCTACAGATTAATTCAATGAGTTCAACTAGCTAACGTAAACATGGCCTGTCTCGTACAGCACTAGCTGCTATTGGCCTGATTCGTCACTTCCGTCGTTTCACACTTTCTGGTCTTTTCGCGGTTATTTTCTTCGCCGATCGCCATCCAAAACTTAAGTAATATTAATTCATACATATCAAAGAATCTACATGTCAAATTTCATGAATATATATGGACGTTTACATGTCTAAATACTATAGGAAAGTGACTTTGATGAGAGAAAGCAGAAAGAACACTCTGGCGACGCTCTTTACTCTGAAAAGTGTCTCTGTATTTTCACCGTACTGCTAATATGAGTTAGCATATGAGTGTAGTTTGTAGCTAGCTTTACACTACTTTGTCTAGCCAATGAAAATATAGCATTGATGTGTGACATAATCTGTAGTCAAGGGGAGGGAGGCAGAAATGTTGTGTCTGAAAAAATAGTTGTGGCCGCGGGAAAAACAACAAAGAATCACAGCGCAGTTTATTGTGTATAGTTATAAAGTTATATAGTTTATTTTTAGCTCTGAAATATAACAGCAGACATATGTAAAATAAAGTGTTTTTCTTGTTTATCATAAGCCAGGCTACATAAAGTATATTCATGGACAATGATCTAATAAATGATGCAAATAATTTTGGTGTGTGTGTGTGTTTGAGGGAGAGAGAGAGACTGCTGAGAGCCACTGCTGGCTTTCAATAAATGTACAGTACATTTATTGAAAGCCAGCAGTGGCATACAGTGCTAGGTTATATATAAAGTTAACCAAAATGTAATGTTTTTGACACAAATTTCTCTCTTGTGGTTTATGTTCCTGCCTGAAAAGATAGAGAACAGAGAGAAGGAAGAGAAGAGAGGCAGAGGGAGACATAAAGAAGCAGAAAAAGAGTAGAAAGCAGACTTAAAGAAGCAGCAAAGAACAGAAAGAAGACATCAAGAAGAAGAAAGGGTGGAAAGGAGACACCAGGAAGCAAAAAGGAGACATCAAGGAGCAGAAAGGAGACATCAGGGAGCAGAAAAGAGTAGAAAGGATACATCAGGAAGCAGTAGAAAAGACAGGAAGAAGCTGTTAAAGTAAGAAAGGTAGGTACCGTGTGTCTGTGTGAGAGTTTTTTCCATTACAGGAGGATCAAGAAAAGAAAAGATGGATATAGAAATTGTAAATCTGCAATGGTTTAAGTTAAATATATTTATGTCTATGTATGTGTTAAATATGCATGGTAATCTGACAATTTATAGAATTATTCAATTTATTGAGACAAATAATGTGGCTTTTAATGTGGAAATTTAATTTCTTACTGTGCCAAAATGAATGCGTATTTGCAGATGCCAAACATTAGGCAAGTCAGGAAGAGGGAGAGGAAGACGAGGAAGTGGACCCAGGAGGCCATGGCACAGGCCCTACAGGAGGTGAAAGCAGGCAGGCTCACTCTACGGCAGGCAGCCCAGCAGTTTGGGGTCCTGAAGTCCAGCCTGAGTGACCGAGTCAGTGGAAGGGTGTCCTCTGACTGTGTCTATGGTCAGAGGACTCTCCTCACCCCTGAAGATGAGGATTCCCTGGTGGAGTACTGTTTGTATTCTGCCAGTCACGGGTTTCCACTGACGAAGCCTCAGGTCCTGGCCCACGCTCTGGCCATATACAACCTCCGCCACCAGGAAGCACCGAGAACCGTGCTTGGCCAGACGTGGTGGATTAACTTTAGGGAGCGGCAACACCATCGCCTGACTGCCCAGACCCCAGACATAATTGACCGTGGGAGGGCATCCTGCGCCAAGAGGGGGCCAATTGAGGAGTATTTCGGGCTCCTCACCACCACCCTGGAGGAGCACGGGTTGAGGGAGAAACCCTGTCAGATATACAATTGCGATGAGACGGGGTTTCAGCTGGACTCTACGAGAAGAAAGGTGATTGTGCCCCGGGGGACTAAACATGCTTACAGGCAGGCTCGGGGAACCAGAGAACACATCACCGTCCTGGCCTGCCTCAATGCGGCTGGGGAGGATGTCCCCCCTTTCATCATCTACAAGGGGGGATATCCAGGGGGCCCCTATAATAAGGAAGGGGTTCCCGATGCCCTCTACGGGAAGTCGCCAGCAGGGTACATGGACAGTGAGCTGTTTAGGAAGTGGTTTGTCGGGCACTTCCTGAAGTTCGCAGCGCAGGAGCGCCCGCTGCTGCTCATTATGGATGGACACCAATCCCACCTGGATCCAGAGCTGGTCCGGGCGGCACAGAGGGAGGGGGTCATTCTCCTGTGCCTGCCACCACATACGTCTCACATCCTTCAACCTCTGAATGTGAGTTTCTTCGGACCCTTGAAGGCAGATTTCTCTGGTGTTACAGGAGATCTGTCGGCAGTGAGCCACTCCTTCTTGGTTTCTAAGAAGGAGTTTTCAAGGGTCCTAAGAGACTCCTACCAGACGGTGAAGGATCGGAGACTGGTGGTGGTTGGGTTCAGGAGGTGTGGCCTCTACCCTCTGGACCCAATGGCCATCGACTGGTCACGGGTCATGCCGTCTGGGCCGTGGCGTGGGGCCTCCTCACCACCTCCGCCAACCCCATCGGCATCTTCCTGGGCTGTGCCTGATGTTGCCCTCCCCTCCCAGCATCCCCTTTCCCTAGCCCAACCAGCCCCTATCCCCAATCCCCAGAACCAACCTCCACCTGCCCCTCCTCCTCCCAATCCTTACATCACCCATCCCCTGGTAACATCAGGCCGGATAACAGTAGACCTGGCCCACCTCCTGGCCGAAATAAATTACAACCGCAACACCGGCAAGGTCAGGAGGAACATCACCAAGGCCAGGTTACTGACAGCTCAGGAGATGTCTGATGTCATCGTGGAGGCGGAGGACCGTGCTGCAAGGCGGGAGGCCCAAGCTCTGGCCAGAAGAGACAGAGAGCAGCAGCCTGGCTGGCGGCTCTCGCCCCAGCCACAGAAGACCAGTGTCCCTCGGGGCTGCTTCTGCATATCTATTATGCATTGGAATTCACGTATAAATCAGAATGTATTAACTATTGTGACGCATTAACATTATTATGAGTATGTATTTTAGTGTTGTAATGATAAAATATGATTATTATTTTAGAGCCTTCAACATCGGCTGCAGGACATGGCCTCTATGGGTCCCAAACTCCTTCCTCTCCCTCCCACCGTAAATGCTCTAAATAATCTGAAAATAGAAACTAGCAATATTATAACATGATGGTGACATTAGCCACGATGAAGAGTAAACAAAACATGGTTATGCTTTTTCTGTTATTTATACAGCCTCCCAACCTGCACAGACCAGACCATCATCCAGCTCCTCGTCTGCTGGACCCACGACATCCACCGGTAGTGTACTTAATGTAAACTTTCATTGTATGCCAACCCATGAAATGATAGTTGTCTTTAATTCAAAGTTAAAAAAAGTTAAATTCTATTAATAGGTCACACTCCTGAAGAGATGGAGCAGACAGTTTGGGAGTGTGGCCGGTGCCGGGAACCTGACCCCCCTGAGAGCTCGGAGGGATTGGTGTCGTGGGTCCAGTGTGACAGCTGCCACACATGGTATCACACCATGTGTTTGGGCTGGGACGAGGAGCTGGATGATGAAGACGATTATTTTAAATGCCATTTGTGTCCAGATTTTTGATTACATTTTTTTTTAAAGTTGTTGGTCGGTGTATGTTTGAACTTGACAGGCCAGGGTAGAAAATACTGCATCATCTACTTTTTGCATGCAAAAGGCAGGATTTTGGTTTGCATGTGTAAAATCTACTCTACAAAATGATACGTTAGCACAACTTATAACACCCAGACAGGACACATTAAATACATTAACATAAAACACAATATATGCTGCATAGAAAAAGCACCAGGTAATCAATGTGATGTGCTGGCTTACCTAACTAATTAAGATATTTTATGTTAACAGGTATAAAATCTTTTTATAGTTTTTTTTGTTTCTTTTCACGGGGGAGTCTGTACCGCTACCCTAAGGGCAGTAGCTAAAACTAGTGATTCAATGGATGGCTGTGTGTCTAACATTGTGCCACTTAAGCTCTGGACTGCTTTGCTGTGAAAGGACAGCAGGTTTGTTTGCAGCCTGTAATTGCACTACCCAGTTTGACTACTTTGGGAAGCTTTGTCTTGCTTTTGCTTTTGACACTTGATGTCATGATGTTTGCCTTCTGACTGTCTTCAGTTCAGTTTAAGGATCAAACTCTTCAGTGTAATCTAGGCTTTTATAAGTTTTGTTTGTATATAGGTTTAATAGTTTAGCAGCCTTCTATTTTCAACAGTTATCACGTAACTGTTGTTGCTGTAGATTGTTCATAGTTGTTCCATCTTTCCATAAACAGAAAGTAGCGTATTGTGAATCACAGCGGAGCAGACAATGGGGCTCTCGGTTACCAGTGAGGAGCTCCACTACTAACAGCTACTGACAGTTCCCAAATTGTTGAGCTAATCTGTAATTCAGCCTTAAAAGTACTGTAATAATAATAGTACATGGGAGCTGCAGTAAAAAGGCTGAAACATGTGCTCACAATTTTTTAAATAAATATTTGCATCACCTTTTCAATCATTTGTTATTTGTCTTTCACTTTAACAAATGTGGCTTTTCAATCATGAATACTTTTTGTTGTAATCAAACTCTTACTCTGCGCTGTGTGTTATGATAGTAATTGTTATGTGTGCATAATTGTTAAATTCCATGCATCAGCTGGTGTTTTGCCAGTGATTGACGTGAGAAGAGTTTAACAAAACAACCAGCAGGTGGTGGTATACACTCAAACGGGAATTAAGGAGCTTTCATTGCACAATTTGGAGTTGTTGAAGCGTGATATCTTATTGTGAAGGACAGAACTACGTTCCCGGAGGTGTTGACAGCATTGATGGTAATTTTGGCGACACTGCAACAAGCGAATAAACCAGCAGCACCCAATGTTTACAACGACATAGAAGTTTGGACGGATTAGGCCAATATCGGCGCACGGCTAATTCACCGGCGTTAGCGTCCTTTTAACGACTCTGGTAAAGGCAAAGCTAACTTTAATAATTACAACAATATTTAGTTCGAAAGCTACGAAGTTAAACTTAAGTTTAACACCATTAAATCATCTGAAAACATTACACGATCATTTTTATCAATAATTTAAGTGAATTTTTACTGGAACGTTAGCTAAAACTGCCCGGTTTGGGATACACATCCGTTAGCTACCACATGTAGCTTTGTTAGCTACGTTAATAACTGTGTAGAATGCTGTGTCAGCCCCGTTTAACTGGTATAACCGTGATGTTTACGGCTACATGCAGCATTTACTGCTTCGGCAATGCGCCAGCGCTATAGTGGACACTTGAATTGTATTTAACAAAGGCCAGTCTTTCCCAGTGCTGTGGAATCCTGTTTACCCGGCTAAACACGGTCCAGTATGGCGGTTACGTTCACGCACAAGCCAGTTATAACATTTTACACAGTCTCTTTACGGCGGTAATATATGTAACGTTATGTATGTGTATAACATGGGGACATGAGATGGGTAATATCATTCCGTTTGGGCGGCAGCGGAGGTAACGTTAGTAACCTGTTGAATCAGCCTTCGCAGCGCGAGCCTCCGCAGATCTCGTGTGAGCTCCGAGCAAGAACGGAGGCGTTTCTACTGTATGTGCTGTGCTGTGCGTTATTCTCTGAAACACCAGAGTACGTACAAATATAATGAACTGTGAGCAATCAAAAAGGCAACGAGTGTAGCTCATAGATACGCCCATAGACTGTAGGTGTAACCGGGGCAAAAAGCCATAAACCAACCTCCACTATAGAGGATGAATTGTAATTATCTGTAATCTTATATCTCTTATTCATGGACTATATTACCTTTTGTACAAGCTCTGCAAACATACAAGTTAAGAAACACAGGTTTAATATCCTAAACAATTTGATTTGGCTTTCAAAATATATTCTCAAATTAAGATTTTTAAGATTATGATTTTTCTAAAGCATCTATAAAGGAATTGCCCTTCTTTTTATAATCCCCAAACATGTAAAGAGAACAACTTGTGGCAGGTTTTAGATAGATAGATATTAACTTTATTGATCCCGCAAGGGGAAATTATTTAGTTGCAAGCAGCAATAGGATACAGAGCAGCAATAGGTTACAGTAAAAATCTTATTATATAAAAAAAATGCACATTTCAATACACAATATATACAATTATAATAACAGAGTAAAGATATTATATAAAAAATGCACACTATATACACAATGAATAGAATAACAGAATAATATTAAATCAACTAAATAAACAGTAGTGCAAAGGTTTAACCAACAGTGAAAGATTTGGCCCGAGGTGATTTGTTATACAGTCTTACAGCAGTAGGCAGGAATGTTCTCCTGTACCTGTCCTTATGACAGCGGAGCTGGATCAGTCTGTTGGAGAAAGTGCTCCGCTGTCCCTGCAGTAGGTGGTGGAGAGGGTGGTCCTGGTTATCCAATATGGATGATAGTTTCTTCAGTGTCCTCCTCTCCACCACCTGTTCCAGACTGTCCAGTTTGCAGCCGATGATGGAGCCGGCCTTCTTAACCAGTTTATTAAGTCTGTTGGTGTCTCCGGCTCCAATGCTGCTCCCCCAGCAGACTACAGCAAAATGAAGTGCACTGCTGGCCACAACAGACTGGTAGAACATCTCTAACATCTTACTGCACACGTTGAAGGATCCAAGTTTCCTCAAGAAAAAGAGTCGACTCATCCCCTTCTTGTACACAGCGTTGATGTTGGCCTTCCAGTTCAGTCTGCTGTCGATGGAGACACCCAGGTACTTGTACTCCTCCACCATGTCCACATCCTCTCCCAGAACTCTCAGCGGCTGTGGCGCCGTCGTCCTCTTCCCGAAGTCGACCACCATCTCTCTGGTCTTGGCCACGTTCAGAAGCAGGTGATTTCTACCGGCCCACTCCACACAGTCATCCACTACTGCCCTGTACTCCTCCTCCGGTCCGTCCCTTATACACCCGACCACTGCAGAGTCATCAGAGAACTTCTGCAGATGGCATGACCCCGTGTTGTACTGGAAGTCAGTGGTGTACAGTGTGAACAGGAAGGGAGACAGAACAGTTCCCTGTGGGGCTCCAGTATCACTGACCACCGTATCAGACAGCACACGGCCCAGTCGGACAAATTATGGTCTGCCTGTGAGGTAGTCAGTGATCCAGGAGACGGTGGACGCGTTAACCCCCACCACCCGCAGCTTCCCACTCAGCAGCACTGGTTGGATGGTGTTGAATGCACTGGAGAAGTCAAAGAAAGTGATTCTCACAGAGCCACCGGTTCCATCCAGGTGTGACTGAGCTCGTTGCAGCAGGTAGATGATGGCGTCGTCCACTCCCACATGAGGCTGGTATGCAAATTGCAGAGGGTCCAGTGATGATTTCACCTGCGGTCGGAGGTGGGCCAAGACCAGCCTCTCCAGCACCTTCATCACATGGGATGTGAGGGCAACTGGTCGGTAGTCATTGAGGCCAGATGACGTCGGCTTTTTTGGTACAGGAACCAGGCACGACGTCTCCCACAGCACCGGGACTTCCTCCTGCTTCAGGCTCAGGTTGTAGAGGTGTTGTAGGACATTAGACAGCTGGACGGCGCTAAGCTAGTTAAAAAATAAATAAACTGCACCAAGCAAAACCCTAAAAACTGTCATCATTTCTTCCATATCTTTCAATTTGAACTCTTCTACTCCAACTAACTTCTGCCAGCTTCCTTAAATTTCGCATTAGTCACGCACTGACCAATCACGGTGCACGTTAATGCAGACGTACTTAGGAGGCTACCTCGGTACCGCTGGCACGTCAAAGAATACGCCCAACATGTCAAACTAAAGATCTGATTGGTTGAAGACTATGACAATCAACAATATCGTCCCCATTTACTTAAACTGCAAAGGGTCTCTAGTGGGCCTCAGGCCTCTCTTCTTACATAGAGACGTAGAGGTGAAATGTGTTTGGATAAAAGCTCTACTTCAAACAAGCTGTGCTGGAAGCAGAGCAACAGAGGAAGACATTAGCTGTGCAATGAGAAAATAATATAATGGGAGAAAAAAATGATAATACTTGTAGTGTAAAAATTCTTAAATTATAAAATAGCTATAACTTTGTGATTCTGTTTAGGCCAGCAGAGAAGGCTTAGCTGGTACTGACGGCCCACCACTGGTGTTAACCCAAGAACATGGAGGAAAACACAGACCTATAGCTTTCTATTCCTCTCAACCAGATTCTGTTGCTAGAGCAATGTCTGTCTGTCTACAAGCCGTCATCACAGCATCGATGGCGTTATTTAATTAAACCTTTAATGCTAAAAGTACCACACGCAGTTTCAATTCTACTTCTGCAAAATAAAATAACTTACATGTCACCTGCAAGACATCTCTCATGCATGGCAGTGTTGCTCTCACAACCTCATTTGACTATTGAAAGGTGTACAACACTGAAGCCATCCACAGTGTTACCAACAGCTGAGGAAGGGACGCCACATCACTGTGTAGCTGCAA
Source organism: Cebidichthys violaceus (assembly GCF_023349555.1). Lineage (NCBI taxonomy): Eukaryota > Metazoa > Chordata > Actinopteri > Perciformes > Stichaeidae > Cebidichthys > Cebidichthys violaceus. Next base: position 127,448 of record NW_027176294.1, on the reverse strand, counting down.
CTGAAAGTCGTGTTTTACCAAGAACAGACTTGACAGATGTTCCATTTAAAGATGCAGATGTGCCTATGTTTGTTGATGGCTCATGTACAAATAATTTAGATGGTTCAAATGCAACAGGATATGCAGTAGCAACAAGTAATGAAGTTTTGAAAGCTGAACCTTCACAATCACACTTATCTGCACACGCAGCAGAACTCATTGCTCTGACAGAGGCATGTACATTAGGTCGAAATAAGGTTGTGAATATCTACACAGACAGTAACTATGCATATTCATGCATACATGTGTTTGCTCAACAGTGGAGAAACAGAGGCATGGTGACATCCACTAACAAACCTTTCACACACAGAGATTTGATCTTACACTTGCTAGATGCAGTACAGTTGCCTTGGAAAGCAGCAGTCTGTAAATGCACAGCACACACAACAGGAACTGACCCCATTTCAGCAGGGAACCGCAGAGCAGATGAGGAAGCTGAGAAAGCTGCACAGAAACCACATGACCAACTTCCTTCTGAAGTACAGCACTTAGATCATGACATCTTAAAAGACATGCAAGCCAATGCACCACAGCAAGAGCGTGCTTATTGGATCAAACAAAACTGCAAAATAAACAACGATGGGTTCTGGGAATGACCTGAGGCCAAACTAGTATCACCTAAAACCCATGGCTCTTTTGGGTTGGACCATGTCTCAACAGGAAGGATGGTATCTATGTCTTTACAGCATATGGCTTTACAAACTACTACTGTCTAGCATGTTCTGTATGTGCAACACATAATCCTCAGGGGCAGCAAAGACCAGCTAGAGGTCAATTACCAGAACCAGAATACCCATTCCAACACATTTGCATGGATTTCATTGAACTAAACCAATGTGAAGGGAAGAAATATTGTTTGACAATAATAGACAGATATTCTAAATGGATCGAGATATTTCTAACCAAAACACCAGATGCTATTACGGTAGCTAAAGCCCTAACAAAAGACATTATTCCACGCTTCGGTATACCAGAAATAGTTTATTGTGATAATGGTACACACTTTGTCAACAAGATAATAAAACATTTGGCTGAAGTATTTGGAATAAACATGAAATATCATTGTTCTTATCACCCACAGTCAGCAGGGTTGATTGAAAGAACAAATGGTTACAATAAAATCAAAGTTATGAAAAATGATGTCTGAGACAGGAAAGAACTGGGTACAATGTTTAGCTCCAGTAATGCTTAGTATGCACATACTTAGGGTTGGGTACCGAAATCGGTTTTCCTATACGACCGGTACCTACCGGACCGAAACGCAACGCAGATTTTGGTGCTTCCTTTCGGTGCCTGAGCCGATTGAAATACTGCCACTGGTGGCCGAAAACGGACGTTACAGCCAACATAAGCATCACCTCACTTGCGCTAGTTAACGTTCCACTACTCTGATGACTCCGTCCTGGCAGCAGGTAACGATAGCCTACCGTTGTATAGCTACAGTAGCTAGCTGGCCATCAACCTTTTAACAGAGAAAATGCCGAAAGGTAAAAGGTCAAAAGTGTGGCTGTATTTTGCACTAGAAGGCGTGCACCGTGTTCGACTGCCTGCGTGAGCGTGAGCCCATGATAAGCACATCAGCGGGCAGTGTGGGCCTCCCTGGCCCCGGCGATGGGGAGACTGGTCCCAACGCTGAACAAGTGGAGACCGATGATGACAACAGCAGCCTTACCTCAGGTTAGTAATGTAACGTTGATTGCAAATCTTGCATTTATAAAAGTAGGCCTAATAAATGATAAATTAGGTGTTTTAACCATGTTTAAGTTAGCTAGCTAGCTACTAGCAAACGCTAGGCTACCTGCCGCCATCATAGCAAGTCAGTGTAATGTTAATGAAACTAGCGATGGCATGTGCAGTGATGCTTCTGTTGCCTGTAAAATATTATTATTTATGTTTATATTTTTGGCTCTCCAGCTTCAACAGTGACCCCATTCCCCTTGGCAAAGAAGGCTCATTGAAGAAAAGAGAAGGTGGAGGAACTCCACAGGTCTGTGACCAGATGTGTGGTCAATGGACTGCGTTCTTTTTCCACTGTGGAATCTCCACGGTTCAGGTAAAAAACAAGTGATGTGAAAACAATATTTGTATCAAATCTGTTCCATTAAGACAATTCGTCAAAAAGACTAATAAATATCCTCAGATTTATTTTATACAGAGAGATGACCACTGCCCTCAATCCTCTACCGACCCCCATCCAGGGAGGATCTGTCCAGTACACTAGTTCATCCCAGTGTGTACAGGCCTCATCACACCATCTGAGAGGACATGCAATTAGTCAGGAGAGGTGTTGTATTTTTCCAGAGAAAGCAAATATGCTCATAATTCTGCAAAAGAATTGCTGAAGTTTATTTACGTATACTGTAAACTATTGTTCATAGTTTGAAGTTAAAAAGTTTGAAGCTGTAGTTTGAAGCCAAGTGTTTTGTATTTATTTATATTTATAGTATACTTTAAACAGTTAATATATTGTTCAATTTGAAGAAAGAAAATTGCCTTGGCAATAAAAAAAGCCTTTCTTTAATGTCTGTTTGTGGGTGTTGTCTCATACCTTCTACAGCGATTGATAGACTCTGCACTAACTAAACAGTTTCTAGTGTAGCAACAGACTCCCCGATCCGACACACCAGGTCCCCCACCTGACTACTATGATGACGCAATCGTGGCGGTGCTAGAACAAAATGCTGACGCTGGACTGTAAAGCAATGATGATTCATATGTCGAAAATCATGAGAAGTGACAAAATGATGAAAGCAGTATTACCTGCAGCTGACAGACAAGACAGAGCACAGCAGTGCTAGAAGCATTTTTATTATATTCACAGCTATGAAATAATGTAATCCGTGTGACATTGAGATACGTACATTTGAACTGTTTTTATCTTGTTTTATGTATTTGGAGTTACATTTAAAACACATATGTAAAACACAATGCTTACTTTTTTCCTTATTAAACTCATTATGTATTTTCATTATTATGTGTTAAACTCAAGTATAAACAGGAGGGAAATATTGGAAAAACACAGAATGATATTTGGATAATGCTTGTACTTTTCCATGACTGTGCACCTGTTTGCATTTAGCCTTCAATTTCATATGACCTTGCTAATCACAGATGGTTTTTGAAGACAGATATCACATTCACTTCAAAGAGGTGCACACCTGGGCAGACAGCCACACAGCCACACAATCACATATGAATCAACCAAAAAGATGGTTGAAACTGGTTGAAACTGGTCCAAACCTTCACTCTACCATGTGAGAAAGCTGTTTGTCACAGTGTATAAAAGACAGCGACTTAGAGTCAGAGCTCTGAGCAGCTACGAGACTCATCACTGTACTGTACTCTAACATGCGTTAAAATGAGTATTAGGCAGAGGTAAATTATAACGTCATCATGAGGTATCACATGTAAATTGTTGTGTTTGAGAAATGTGACACAACAACATAAATAGATATTACCTGTTTACACCACCCCTACAACATCATTTAAAACTACTAGTGAAAGATTTGTCTTTTATTTTAAAGGATAACATACATTTTTTTGACAATACTTAAAAGGATCTGACAATATGGATCATCAATGATCGACAATTAGTATAAACGCTATCAGTGATAGCATGCATCGCTAGAGAGGCCCGAGGTCCTCTAGGTAGACTTTGCAGTTTAAGTAAATGGGGACGATATTGTTGATTGTCATAGTCTTCAACCAATCAGAGTTTTAGTTTGACATGTTGGGCGTATTCTTTGATATGTCAGATATGACCTGTTTACACCACCTCTACAACATAATTTAAAACTACTGGTGCAAGATTTGTTTTAATCCATAAAAATACAGTCTTTTATTTTAAAGGATAACATAATTTTTTTCGACAATACTTAAAAGGATCTGACAATATGGATCATCAATGATCAATTAGTATAAACGTTATCAGTGATAGCACGCATCGCTAGGAGCCTTCGGGGCTGTGACACTGGCCAGAGGAGTGTAGATCCCTTTTTCTTTAGTGCTAATCCGATCAGTGATCCAATACTCTGATCCACGATACGATCCGAGCCATGAGTATTCTGTTACACCACTGTGTACCTCGCTAATGAGCCCAGTTTGGGACAACAAGATGCCTCGCTAAGGAGCCCAGTTTGGGACAACAAGATGCCTCGCTAAGGGGCCCAGTTTGGGACAACAAGATGCCTCACTAAGGAGCCCAGTTTGGGACAACAAGATGCCTCACTAAGGGGCCCAGTTTGGGACAACAAGATGCCTCACTAAGGAGCCCAGTTTGGGACAACAAGATGCCTCACTAAGGGGCCCAGTTTGGGACAACAAGATGCCTCACTAAGGAGCCCAGTTTGGGACAACAAGATGCCTCACTAAGGGGCCCAGTTTGGGACAACAAGATGCCTCACTAAGGAGCCCAGTTTGGGACAACAAGATGCCTCACTAAGGGGCCCAGTTTGGGACAACAAGATGCCTCACTAAGGAGCCCAGTTTGGCACAACAAGATGCCTCACTAAGGGGCCCAGTTTGGGACAACAAGATGCCTCACTAAGGAGCCCAGTTTGGGACAACAAGATGCCTCACTAAGGGGCCTTTTGGACGGCGAGAGCGCGCGCTTTAGTGTAAATAACTGCATGTTAATACTGCTAATAGAAAGTAAGTGACTGTATTAATAAGAGCAATATTGTAGACAGAATTGAGAACTCTCAGGAGTTGGATGATTTGAGACAACAGATGTAAGTTGGTCATACTGTGTGTGGTGTAATAATTACGACAGCATCATTAGTATTTCTAGCAGGTACACTGTGGAGATTAGCAGAACGTCTTCAAGGAATTTAAAATTGTAATATTATGAACATTGTACATATAGTAAAGTAAAATAAACTGACACAGATGAATGAGGGAGACAGCAGTGAGGATGAGGTGTTTCAGCTGGAACACTGTGAGAATAAGAGGAGAACTAAGACAACACTTCTGGTTGGAGAGAACTTATAAAATAAGGAGAGGCTTGGAGCAGCGGCAGGATGAGCTGGAAATGAATCCAAAACTTTGGTAGATCACAAAATTCACAAATCTGAAACAAACAAGAAGAGTTTCCACAAGTACTGTGGCAGAGACTAATACGTGGATGGTGGACTGCTTTGACATTTTCAATGGATCTGGATTTTACAGACCTCTGAGTCACGTTCAGTGTTGTAACTGTTGTGCTTGTTGCTGCTGTGATAGTGTTGTTTCACGCTGCTGAGCTTTGTTGTATTTAAATCTGCCACCTCGAGTAAAGTCGGTAAACTGTACTTTATTAGTTAAAGGTCCAGTGTTTCCGAACCTGAGTTCACCAGTCGGGCTTCAGTGTGATAAAGTTACAGTTACTGTTCTTTACTGCTGCAGTGAGCATTTTCCTTGTATTAGTGCCTCCTTCTTCTTCTTCTTTCCTTTTTATTCAAACTAACACACACACACACACACACACACACACACACACACACACACACACACACACACACACACACGTACACGTACACACACATACGCACTGTTGTGTTTATGCCATTTTGGAGTATTTAATGACGTGACTACTTTATACGAATACGTCCGCCATCTTGCTTCTTCTCTCTCTCTTTTTTCTCCCCCCTCTTCTTCCACACACACACACACACACACACACACACACACACACACACACACACACACACACACACACACACACACCACGTGATTGTTTGTGGTTTTTAGGTAGTCTGCTTGAAGTTGTATAGTAAATGTGTGTTGATTTATATTATTGGTTTCAATCAGTAATGTTAAGGAAGTAAACTCTTATATTTTAAGCAGCAGATTCTGTGATTATTTTGTGCATATGTGTTGTAGTAATAGCTGCTTGTTGTAGTCAGTGCTGGAATTCAAACCTTCACTGTTCACTCTGAATGTGGGTCAGTACTTTGACAAGGTGCCTGCATGCTGTCATTGGCTGGAGGACACACATGAACACAGCAAAATAAGAAGACCAGAGAAAACACAGGCAGAGGGCAGAGTCTCTGAAACAGACACCACCACACACTTCTAGTGGGTCATAAGAGATCATTGAGAGGGATTGATTTTAAATCTTACATTTACATTTTAGACAATTCTACTTTTAATACAAAATATAATTTATATGCGGACGACACCATTATGTTTAGTTCTGCCTCATCCTGCGCATTCTATTGAATTTAAACACTTTTTAAAGTTTAGAAATGGAATCTAAAATGTTGGCATTGACCAATGAATATTGCACAGTTATGAAATCACTATTGCACTATTGTGAATGATTACAAACAACACTACGCCTCACACGGGGCACCGTTATGTTGAAGTTTGAGCTGGTCTGGTTGTTAGGAAATGACAAATATAATACATATTATCAATAGAACTAATTAGAATAATTAAACATTAGATTTCAATAATAATGGGGCACCAAAATGATGTTGGTTCAGTAGTGCAAAAAGGAATTCAAATGTCTGCTAAAAGTAATTATGTATTATCAAAATGATATAATGTAATTAACTAAACTATCAATTTGAAACTTTGATTCATTTTCAAATGAATAATTAGAACCAGATATGACCATATCAACAGCTAATCAATTGAAGTATTTTAGAGTTCCTGACTAGTAGTAGTAGTTAGTAGCTGTAACTGCTGATGTTAACTCATCTATCAGAAATGATGAGAAAACACTGACAGCATTAATCTGAGAGGAACATCTCAGCCTGTCCTGGTTGTCATGGAAACATTCCTATAATCTACAATCAGTCAGCAGTTTCTTGTGAAATTAGATACAATCAGTTTCACACAAACGCATTTAAGAGAGGTGTGAATATGATCTGTATCATTAAAGATAAGTATCAGTAAAGCTCCACCTCGTCCTGTACGCAGATATGAACTGAGGACAACACATGAGACGATCAGAGACAGAGACGGACAGAGACACAGACGGGCAGAGAGACGGTCTACCTGGACGTAATGGATCACCTGTTGATGCTGATGTTGTGGGTGTGGAGCTCAGGTAGGACTCTGATTTAGATATGATGTGCTTTATTGAAATATTTCTGTTGTATCTTTAAATCAGAGAGAACACACACACACACACACACATGCTGAAACACACACACACACACACACAAACACACATTAACACACGTACACATAAACAAACAAACACGTGCACACACACACACACACACACACACACATTAACACACACGTACACATACACAAACGTATACAAGAAACCAGTAAAGGTTGTTGCGATCAAATAAAAAAAAGTAAAATAATATATATATTATTCCTCAGGAAAAATTATGAATGGGAACACTTTATAATAACTACACACTATGAAGCATTAGTTAAGTATGAGTAAACACCTAATTCATCATTTATAAAGCATTGTTCCTACATTAACACTCATTAGTATGCAATTCATAACAACAGTTATACATGTTTTATTCTTGATTAATAAGCTCGTCTATTATGTGTTTCGTGATTGTGTTTTCATACTTTATAAATGATGGATTCCCCATTTGTATATGAAGTATTACATATATTACAAACCAATTAATAATAACTTATTTAGATGTACATTATTCATGCATTTATATATATATATATATATAATGATTTAGATATGCACTAACAGTTAGGGACTATATTAATATATGCTTTATGAAGGCATATTAATACTGCAATTCATGATTATTTAGGTAGTTTCTAATCATTAGTAAAGTGTTTTGTGTGACCTCATCTAAAGTGAGGACTATCTATGCCTTACAAAGCATTTATAAATGACATTGAAAGACCATCACTGCCTCAAAACTCATAGTTTTTCAACAGAAACGGCAAATAGACCCAAAGTGATCAAGAACATATCAATATTTATTGCAAGATGCAAACAATGTACTCATAAATACAAACCTCTCAGCCGTTCATTCATGTAAAAAAACAAACAAACAGATTCTCCTTCAGGACAACATGGCTGTTATAAAACGTTCACATTCACTCCACTCATATGAACAGATAAATGGTCGTCTAACATCGTCGTTATCATATAACAGCGAGTCAGCCAACTGTCTCCTGGATCGCTCTATTTACAACGGAGGAGACGCGGTCGCGTGCGCCGCCTCAGGACCTCTAGTTAGTGCTCTGCTAGCTGGAAGGCTGTTCACTTATTTCACGGATCAGATCATAACCTCATGGATGTCTTCCTAAAACCACCACCGTCCAAAGAGTGTCTGGTTTGATGAGTTCTATCATTGAAGTTTAACCTGAAACATGGAGCCTAATACATTAATTCCAGTGTTCAAGAGAGACCATAATCATATTCTGGGTTATTTAATAATGACGTCACAATCTGAATTTCAAAACATACAGACGCAAATAATTCATAAATAAGACAAACGTATTCCGTCAGTAGAAATCGATCCTGCGCTTATAAACGGGACAGAGAACACAGTATAAATACCACAGAATACAGTATAAATACCACAGAACACAGTATAAATACCACAGAACACAGTATCAATACCACAGAACACAGTATAAATACCACAGAACACAGTATAAATACCACAGAACACAGTATCAATACCACAGAATACAGTATAAATACCACAGAACACAGTATAAATACCACAGAACACAATATAAATACCACAGAATACAGTATAAATACCACAGAACACAGTATAAATACCACAGAATTCAGTATAAATACCACAGAACACAGTATAAATACCACAGAATACAGTATAAATACCACAGAACACAGTATAAATACCACAGAACACAGTATAAATACCACAGAACGCAGTATAAATATTTGTTAAACAGGTAACAGGCTACAGAGAGAAAACACCTCTGCACTGATGATTAATGTGTGTCTTTATTAGTTATTAGTATTATTAGTTACTATTATTAAGTACAGTGATCATGTGAACGAACACAAACTATCAAAAGTCTCTCCAGCTGTTAAAGCCGACTGACAGCTGATCACAGCTGATCACAGCTGTGATCACCGTCATCAGAAACAGACGTCGCTTCACGTGACACAACTGAGGAAAGGACGTCTCATATCTCTTTAAACATATTTCCTTCTTTCCTCTCTCTTTGCATGGATTCCTTGCGTCTCTTGGTGGGAGGGACTAAGACGCAAGGAAAGGACGCAAGTGAGGGAAACCAGGATGCAACTAAGAGACTTGGGATGTACCCAATGAGGCTGATATCAGATAACAAACAGCCTCACTGATCACATGCTGCATCGTTTTCTGTCTATTAGACATGAGTCTGAATCTATAACAATATAAAACACTTAAGCAATTAAGAGACTTGTGATGTACTGTTTCCTGTTCACTCTCCTCCAGACGTATCAGAGCCACATTAAGTTACTGTTAATGCTGACTCAACATTTCCTGTTGCTGCTTCACATCAAAACACCTCAACAAGACAATCACAATGGAGGCTTTTATTGTGAAGCACTCACAGGAAACACAATGTATTCATCACTGAGTACTGAGAGACCATCATGACTCGCTGCCTCTGATTGGCTGAACCCTTTTAGACGTTCCAGACATCAGCCTAGACCCTTTCTCAATACCAAGTACTCCAAGTACGGACTTGTGTACTTGGAAGTGTGGACTTGTGAGTTTGGTATATAGTACCAATATTTGCTATAGTATAATCCGGTTCTTCAGATGACAGTATTTTTATGATCAAACCAAATATGACAACCCTGCTTTTTTCATTTTAATTTAAAATAAAATAAATTATATATCTTTATATACATACATATCATTTTGTATATATTTATACATATATTTGTGTATGTATGTATATAAAAATGTGTGTGTGTGTGTGTGTGTGTGTGTGTGTGTGTATGTGTGTGTGTGTGTGTGTGTGTGTGTATATATATATATATATATATATATATATACACACAAAATGAATAAGTAAAATAAGCAAAACTGATTTATATTTAAAAGGATCTGAGTAAAAGTAATTTGTATTTACTCAATATCTGGGTGAACTTGATTTGTATTTATTAATCCTCTGAGGGAAATAGATTTATATTTACTGATTATTTGAGTTAAATTGATATAAGCTTACTAAATATCTGGATAAACGACCAGTCACGCTGCCAATATTCTCAACTACACAGTTGATTTCTCTCCTAAAGATTCTCAGAGGTGAAATGAATGATGTAATAAACAAAACTTATAGAAAACTTACATTTCTGGTCTGTGTCTCTGCTGCGTTGGTGCTCAGCCCTCTGGTATCTTCGGACCGGGTAGCCTACCTTTGGACTACTGGAACAACAAAATGAGCTCACTCTCCTTCCGCCTTAGCTAGGCTAACGTTAGCATATAGCAGACACCTGTAACGCCTGGAAGGGTGGAGCCAATCGGAGGCAGAGTAGGGGGCGGGTCTTCCCACAAGGCATTGTGGGTAGATGCGCCCAGCGAGTCACGATAGTCTTTCCCATCAAAAACGTGTCAAAGAAACAAGACAGCAGTCATTTTGTTCATGTTGTTGTCAGTGGATTCATTTGAGACTTTGTGGTGAGGAACAGACATATTACATACAGAGCACATAGAAGTAACACAACCACACTGAGAGACAAAGGTTTTGTGTAGAACCTGTGCTATGGGCGGGAAGCTAGTGGCCCGGCCCATCCACAGTGATCTCTGTGACCCACTTCTGCATCCTGTCCCCTCCATGTACTGCCTGATAATAATCAAAATAATATGTTGTTATAATAAGTAGCAGTTAGCAGCATCGTGTTCCAGCCTTTGGGGGGGAAACACTGGAGACCCCTCATGGATGCAGCAAGCATAAATCACTCTTAAGGTTGTACAAGGAGGAAGCGTTTAGGAGAGGAGACAAGGACAGGTTTAAAGAGTCTAAGCACAGGTTCAGCCATGAGCTGAGAGATGCTAAACAACTGTACTCAGAGAAACTTCAACAGCAGGTCTCAGCTAATGACTGCTTCTGTCTGAAAGCTTCTCACACTGAAGTATACTCAAGCAACACAATGCTTGTTGTGATTGTATGTAATGGTGGGTGAGTTGGAAGTGTTTGGATGTGTGCTGCTGTCTTTTTAACTTTGGACATTTCTCTGTTTTTAGCCCCTCCCCTCAGGAAGCTCTGCCTTCTGAGGGGAGGGGCTAAATGAGAATTAACACATTATTGTCACAACAAATATGACCCTTTAATCTACTCTTCTGTGATTGGCTGCAAAGGAAGGAGACGTCTAATAAACATTCCTGTTTTTAAATGCAGGTTCAACTGTCTGAATAGAAATGTAACAACATCCAAATAAGTTTTGATGAAAATTGCAAATACATTTAAAAACAAATATTTGTGTATTTTTTTTATATTTACTTAAATAAACAAATATGTGTCTATTTCTCCAGGACTCCAGGCTGAAGGAAATCACACATCAACAGGTGAATAGAGAAAGAAAAGAGAAATAAAGATTTAATGAAGCAGAATCAGAAGTCAAGTTTTAGTTTGATATCTTAATAATTATATTTAGTTATTTAGACGAGTCTCTTGTTTCTGTTGAGAACCTGTCAGGTTGGTGGGAGGAGCCAGTCGCTGTGCAGGAACACTGGAGATGAAACAAGAAGGAGACTGGAGACCAGTAGATTACTCTTTCTGGACCCTGAAGGAAGCAGATGTTGTCTGTAGAGATCTGGACTGTGGCTCTGCTGTTTCTACCAGACAGAGAGAGGAGTCCTCAAAGAGATCTGTGTGGACGATCAACCCTTTCTGTGTTCTCTCTGGATCTGCTCTGAGAGATTGTTTAATATTATCTTCCTCTTCCTCCATCCTGGATCTCACCTGCTCAGGTAAGCCCATCAGTGACATCATCTATGTAGCACCCCAACACTCTATAGAGAGTAGACCTAAGTTACCCTTTAAACTGGAATGATGGGGTGTTTGGTATCCTAAGGTAGCTACCACCAAGGTTTACCTGATTTGGGTGAAATTTTGATTATTTATATTACGCTCTTAATAAACTTAATAAACTGTCAAACTTAATAGATGTAAACACTTAGACCACACTATTTTAAATAAGTGACCACAGACAACTTTTTGGGATGAAAAGGAAATAAAGGTTTACTGACTGCTTTTTACAATGTTCAAATCATATTTACCCTTTTGGGGGACAAGAAACAAAACAGCAATAACACAAATTAGAAACCTTTTAACATAAGAAATAGTACTTTCTGAACACAACTTAAATGTCTTCAGCTTTCTTTGTGAAAAGCCCTATTCCCTTTATTCACTTCTTCACTACAGCAGAACTCAGTGTATAACAGAATAGTTCAACTTTAAACACACATGGGCCCACACACACTCACTCACACAACAATGAGAAAGTTGCAGGCCTGTGGAGCTCGGGTGCGGTGATGCCTCCTGAATCCTTATCCTCAGCAGAGCAAAGACACAGAAAGTCTAAAGTCACAGTTCAGCGTCAGTCTTGGAGAAAACAGTTTGTGGTCCAAAAAATGAAACCCGTTGACAGCGGAGGTGAAGACCACGGCGGTGTAGTCCTCCTCAGGAACACACCAACAGTCCTTTCTGGTCAGCAATGGCGTCCTCTGGTCCAGTGACTCAGCAACTTTTACTCTTCACAGCAGGGACGTGTGGTCAGGGGAGGAGGTGAGGCAGAGCCTCCCTGACATCATGAGAAGTAATAAACAAATAATGCTAAAATAAAATAAATATTAATATTTCTCTACTGATCTGTGCTATAAATGTAATTTCTGTATGATTCCAATCATTTCAAGCCTTTTTATAATCTAAATCTCTGAATGATCTCATGTCCTGTTCAAACACAGAGGAGACAGTGAGGTGAGGCAGTGACCAGCTGTTCCTCACCTCAGACTGTGAATCCTCACTAACTGGGTTGAGATCGTGTCTTTTGCTTTCTCATTGTTTGTCACCACTGTAATATCTGTAGACTCTTTTATTATATGTCCTTTCTTTACATAGAATAGGTAATGTATTTCACGTATGTGTAGAACATATTTAGTGTTGCTGATCTGACATTAAACCGCAGTGAAAAAGCACAGAGAGGCAAACAGTACCTCTGTCTCACTGAAGGGGGCGTGAGAGAGCCCACGGGTCGGGTTCATGTTGTTCTGTCGTTGCTCTTCTTCTACACTTCTCTTCTTCTTCTACACTTCTCTTCTTCTTTTATTTTGCTTTGACAACAAGAACGTAAGATTCAATATCTAAGCTTAAAAATGTCTCAAAAAACAGTGAATTATGACCAAATCAACATCAATTCATCGTCGGACAGGTAAAGTAACCTTTTATGTGTTTGTTGTTCTCTTTATACATCCTGGTTGTTACGCAGATTTTCGCGGGTGGCGCCCGCGAGCGCTCCGCTTCTGAAACGCTCCCGGTGGAATCAAATCTGTTCCTTACCTATGTGTGTGTAAAGAATGCTGATATGAAATATGAAAAACAACCAGTAGTCAGTGTGCAAGCTGCCAGTTGAATGGTGATTGAAGCTACTCTAGTGGGTTGATATATTTGTAAATCTGACTTCTGTAGAGTCAGAGCCTCACCAGACACGAGCCTCACCGCACGTCACTGCTTCACAGACAGCCTTGAACAAAACTCTCGGCTAAATCAACTGAGATGAAGCAGTAAATGAGCAGTGCTGTCCACAGCTAACAGTTTCCTTATCTAACCTAAACATTCACCAAGCTACCTCCCCTCACATGTCTCTGCATTCCTCCTGTTCTCTATTCATTTCTCTCTCTGCGTTTCTTTTCTCTTCGCCCCGCCCTCTCCTTTACCTACAACCAATTACCGCAGGTGAGGCTGAATGACACCTAGAGTAACCAATCAAACAACAAAGCTCAAACTGAAGGCACTATCAGTGTTTTTTTATTTTTTAACTCTCACTTAGTTTAACCCATTGTTTGCTGTCAATATTGTTTAGAGCTGTTTATTTCAACTACTTATTCAACTGTTTACATCCTACTTTATTTAGGACTAAATGATCTTAATCCCTCAGTTAACCACTTTCTCTTTATTAAACTAAATTACTTTCAGGTTGATTTCCTTACTGAGTTATTTCATCCAACTGTATTAGGAACTAACTTGTTTTAATAGCTAACTTTTACACCAGGGCTTCATCTATGTGACAATCTACTTCCTATGTTGTGGTCCAGTCCCTCCCTGACTACATCCTGGGAATCTGTGTATAAAACACTCTCTGAGGTGGCTCTATCCCTTCATGAGCCTTCACCTGTCTCTTCCTTATTGGGTGTACCGTTAGATTCTCCATTGTCTGCTTTCAAACGTGACTTTTCTGCATGTTTAACTCTACTGGCTCAGCACCTGGTGTTGCTGAAGTGGAGACATGTTTCTTCATCAAGTTCAAGGCACATCTTCTGAGGTGTGGATACTTGTGTTCCATCAGTAAGTCCCATAACTCTTCATTCATGCCAGGTGTTTCCCTTGATTTGATCTCAATGTAAATGTGCAGTGAGAGAATCTCTGTCTCAGCAGCAAAGCTGTCCAGGTGGAACACTGATACTATTTAGCTCTCAGTGAAGCTCTTCTGATGTTCTCATGTTGCTCCTCATAGATGTCAAGCTGCACAATGTCTTTGTCCTGATGTTTCACTTCTGTCTGCATGTGAGGAACGTTCACAGCGTTAAAGCCTACTTGACAGCAGTTGTGTCTTTGAAACGTGTTTCCTTCACTGATCCTGTTGATGACATGTTCATCATAATCCTGCAGTTCTAAATCAGCTTCGTTGAACAGTAAAGGGAGATCTGTCACAAACACTGAATCCAAAAGCCACTGGTAGTCCTCTAGCTGTGCATCTTCTGCATGTAATGAAAGATTCAGAAAGTCTCACTGAATGTCAACAACAATGTTCCTCTGCTCAGCCATCTTACATCAGTGTGCAGCAGTAGGTCTCTGTGTTCAAAGCCCTTCTCCTCCAAGTGAGTCCAGAATACCATTCTCTGTAGAGTCCTGGTCCCAACACAACTCACAATCTTCAAGGCAACATGCCTCCCTTCTTTCATGTTGAACATCTTCCACCACAACGCTTGCTGCTGAATTCTACATGATAATAAAGGAAGTAGAGGAGAACTCTCTCTGTTAGCACAACATGATGAACCCAGTAGCACTAATCCGTCTCTTAGCTTCTGTGCTCCGTTTGGTAATGCAGCTCCAAAGTGCCCTACTTTGGTAAGACCACGCTCACACTGCAGACAAGACAGACGCTGTTTGAATCTCAGTAAACATGAAAAGAATTCTCCTCCCAGTCTGACTAAATATGTTAACTTTATGATCTTTGATCTTTGTGTTTTGAGCTAACTTAGCTAGCTGGTTGATCACATGGACAGTTGTAAACTTCTCCAGCTTGTCACCGACACTGTGACCACGACTCCCAACATGCCAAGCAACAACAGGACAGAGCCATGGACCGTTTATAAGAAGTAGACGTAGTCACTGTGACGTCATCCAATGGTTTCTGGACTATCATTTACAAACCTCAAATTTAGGTTGTTGGACGTCGCCATTTTATTTTTTTGCAACCAGAAGTGGCACGAGAGGGTGAAGCTCAGTACAACCATTGTTGTGACGAAGGACGACCTCTATAGACGAGTTTCGGAGAAGCAGCCGAGCAGAAACCGCACTACGTCCCTTGCGGAAGAGGACGGAAGTTAGCTGCTCGCGGACTAATATCACCGGCAGTAAATTGGTGAAAAGGCTCTGACGAGAGTGGCGGCGCGAAATGACGGCCGTGTCTGTACCTAGATTGAAGTGTGTTATGTGGCTGTTCGGAGTTACACTTTCAAGACTGTGTGCGTGCAAATAACCAGTAAGTAACAAAGTTCGGTGTTGGTTGTATTTCACCATAAGGTTTATCTTCTGTCATTTGCACGGCAATCTAGTCTCGTCTGTTTAGCCGCTCGTTCGTTGTTGTTTGCTAAGTGACGACCGTAGGAGATACAATGTACAGCCTATTCAGCATGTTACCTTTATCATTGCATGTTCTTACTAGCAAAGTGATGTTTGTACAAAGGTTGCAGAAATGATGCTTTAGTATAGTTACACTCTTATTTCTGGTTGTAGTTCATATTAGGCATCTACTAAACATCTATGCTGACATGTGGAGTTGCACTGTGGACTTGTATGGTACAACATGTTATTCATATAGAGTTTTTTTACTAATTATTATTTCATGTATATCCGTTTCAGAACCACACACTTGCTTGTTTGACTACTGTCAATAAACATCTCTACGGAACATCTTGACTGGAGCGCATTCTGATAGATGCCCCCTGGTGGTCACAATTGAAATAAACCAGTCAAATTATACAGTCCTTCCCAGTCAATGTTACAATTGTTATGCAACCAAAATATTACAATTAACTTTCATGAAGTGAAAACACACTGAAAGGGTTAAAGTTGTGAGACGACCTGTCAGTCACTGTGTAGCCCCGCCCTCAAGCATCCCCTGCTTTATGGTCTGTTTGACTCTAAATGGAGCATAATGTACTAAATGAACATCATGCTGTATTGAAGAAGACTGTAAACTAGAGATTGAGACCATAAACTCATGTTTACAATGTTTACTGAGGGAATAAATCAAGAGAGAAGTAGAGTCATTTTAGACTAGACTTCTATACAACCAGAGGAGTCGCCCCCTGGTGGTCATTAGAGAGAATGCAGCTTTAACACATGAAGCACTGACTTCACTTCTCAGAACCAGAAGTGGCCTCCTACACATTACCCAGCATGCACCACAAGCCAAAGCTTTAAAGTGGTTTGTTATTGATGGTTGTTGAAGTTGTTAAAGTGTTGTTCATAGTAGCCTTCATGTAAAAGTGTGTTTGTGTTCATTGATAACTTCTTAATGTGTGTAATGTGATGTGTTGTCACCCTCGTGTTGAACTGTATCTGGCAGGATAGGACACCTGTGTGGTTACACCGTTCTAGAGCGGAGCGAGCACAACAGAAGCACAACACATCATTTCATGATTCATGTTTAAACTGAGCTTCTCATGATTGACTTGAAACCAGTCAGATGGACTGGATGGGCTCCACTGGTCTAGACCTCGTGTCTGATCCACTTACTTTAGTTTTTACCATTGTGACCCATTCTACTTATGTCATATGTACTTATGAAAACTCCTGTCAATACAACGTATGCATTGAACCAGTATTATGTCATGATGTATTATGATAAATATTGCATATTATTATGATAAATATGATTGACTTATTGTATTATTGAATTGTGTCTCTGAATTGTTGTTTCATGACATCTTGTTATTTAGTGTCTGGTGTCTTTTCTCTCTCTCTCTTTCATCTTCTATCATCTCTCCAGACTCTGTCAGGCTGGTGAATGGGACTAGTCTGTGCTCAGGCAGACTGGAGGTGAAGTCTAACCACTCTAACCAGTCTAACCAGTGGTGGTCCTCAGTGTGTGAAGATGACTTTGACCAGCAGGATGCAGAGGTGGTCTGTAGGGAGCTTGGCTGTGGGGCTCCTTCAGTCCTCCAGGGGCCGCTCTATGGAGAAGTGGAGGCTCCAATGTGGACCAAAGAGTTCCAGTGTGGAGGCCATGAGTCTGCTCTCCTGGACTGTAGAAGCTCAGGCTCAGATAGAAACACCTGCTCACCTGGCAAAGCTGTTGGACTCACCTGCTCAGGTAGAAGAGGAGCTGCAGCTTTGATCTGGTTCATTTCTGTTCTACTGAAACTCACTTTGTTCTTTTACTGACGACTCTCTTGTTTCTGTTCAGAACCTGTCAGGTTGGTGGGAGGAGCCAGTCGCTGTGCAGGAACACTGGAGGTGAAACAAGGAGACTGGAGACCAGTAGATGACTCTTATTGGACCCTGAAGGAAGCAGCTGTTGCCTGTAGAGATCTGGACTGTGGCTCTGCTGTTTCTACCAGACAGAGAGAGGAGTCCTCAAAGAGATCTGTGTGGACGATCAACCCTTTCTGTGTTCTCTCTGGATCTGCTCTGAGAGATTGTTTAATATTATCTTCCTCTTCCTTCATCCTGGATCTCACCTGCTCAGGTAAGCCCATCAGTGACATCATCTATGTAGCACCCCAACACTCTATAGAGAGTAGACCTAAGTTACCCTTTAAACTGGAATGATGGGGTGTTTGGTATCCTAAGGTAGCTACCACCAAGGTTTACCTGATTTGGGTGAAATTTTGATTATTTATATTACGCTCTTAATAAACTTAATAAACTGTCAAACTTAATAGATGTAAACACTTAGACCACACTATTTTAAATAAGTGACCACAGACAACTTTTTGGGATGAAAAGGAAATAAAGGTTTACTGACTGCTTTTTACAATGTTCAAATCATATTTACCCTTTTGGGGGACAAGAAACAAAACAGCAATAACACAAATTAGAAACCTTTTAACATAAGAAATAGTACTTTCTGAACACAACTTAAATGTCTTCAGCTTTCTTTGTGAAAAGCCCTATTCCCTTTATTCACTTCTTCACTACAGCAGAACTCAGTGTATAACAGAATAGTTCAACTTTAAACACACATGGGCCCACACACACTCACTCACACAACAATAAGAAAGTTGCAGGCCTGTGGAGCTCGGGTGCGGTGATGCCTCCTGAATCCTTATCCTCAGCAGAGCAAAGACACAGAAAGTCTAAAGTCACAGTTCAGCGTCAGTCTTGGAGAAAACAGTTTGTGGTTCAAAAAATGAAACCCGTTGACAGCGGAGGTGAAGACCACGGCGGTGAAGTCCTCCTCAGGAACACACCAACAGTCCTTTCTGGTCAGCAATGGCGTCCTCTGGTCCAGTGACTCAGCAACTTTTACTCTTCACAGACACTCTTTCACAAAACTCTCGGCTAAATCAACTGAGATGAAGCAGTAAATGAGCAGTGCTGTCCACAGCTAACAGTTTCCTTATCTAACCTAAACATTCACCAAGCTACCTCCCCTCACATGTCTCTGCATTCCTCCTGTTCTCTATTCATTTCTCTCTCTGCGTTTCTTTTCTCTTCGCCCCGCCCTCTCCTTTACCTACAACCAATTACCGCAGGTGAGGCTGAATGACACCTAGAGTAACCAATCAAACAACAAAGCTCAAACTGAAGGCACTATCAGTGTTTTTTTATTTTTTAACTCTCACTTAGTTTAACCCATTGTTTGCTGTCAATATAGTTTAGAGCTGTTTATTTCAACTACTTATTCAACTGTTTACATCCTACTTTATTTAGGACTAAATG
This sequence comes from Cebidichthys violaceus, assembly GCF_023349555.1. Taxonomy (NCBI): domain Eukaryota; kingdom Metazoa; phylum Chordata; class Actinopteri; order Perciformes; family Stichaeidae; genus Cebidichthys; species Cebidichthys violaceus. Next base: position 108,119 of record NW_027176294.1, on the reverse strand, counting down.
ATCTTAATCCCTCAGTTAACCACTTTCTCTTAAACTAAATTACTTTCAGGTTGATTTCCTTACTGAGTTATTTCATCCAACTTTATTAGGAACTAACTTGTTTTAATAGCTAACTTTTACACCAGGGCTTCATCTATGTGACAATCTACTTCCTATGTTGTGGTCCAGTCCCTCCCTGACTACATCCTGGGAATCTGTGTATAAAACACTCTCTGAGGTGGCTCTATCCCTTCATGAGCCTTCACCTGTCTCTTCCTTATTCGGTGTACCGTTAGATTCTCCATTGTCTGCTTTCAAACGTGACTTTTCTGCATGTTTAACTCTACTGGCTCAGCACCTGGTGTTGCTGAAGTGGAGACATGTTTCTTCATCAAGTTCAAGGCACATCTTCTGAGGTGTGGATACTTGTGTTCCATCAGTAAGTCCCATAACTCTTCATTCATGCCAGGTGTTTCCCTTGATTTGATCTCAATGTAAATGTGCAGTGAGAGAATCTCTGTCTCAGCAGCAAAGCTGTCCAGGTGGAACACTGATACTATTTAGCTCTCAGTGAAGCTCTTCTGATGTTCTCATGTTGCTCCTCATAGATGTCAAGCTGCACAATGTCTTTGTCCTGATGCTTCACTTCTGTCTGCATGTGAGGAACGTTCACAGCGTTAAAGCCTACTTGACAGCAGTTGTGTCTTTGAAACGTGTTTCCTTCACTGATCCTGTTGATGACATGTTCATCATAATCCTGCAGTTCTAAATCAGCTTCGTTGAACAGTAAAGGGAGATCTGTCACAAACACTGAATCCAAAAGCCACTGGTAGTCCTCTAGCTGTGCATCTTCTGCATGTAATGAAAGATTCAGAAAGTCTCACTGAATGTCAACAACAATGTTCCTCTGCTCAGCCATCTTACATCAGTGTGCAGCAGTAGGTCTCTGTGTTCAAAGCCCTTCTCCTCCAAGTGAGTCCAGAATACCATTCTCTGTAGAGTCCTGGTCCCAACACAACTCACAGTCTTCAAGGCAACATGCCTCCCTTCTTTCATGTTGAACATCTTCCACCACAACGCTTGCTGCTGAATTCTACATGATAATAAAGGAAGTAGAGGAGAACTCTCTCTGTTAGCACAACATGATGAACCCAGTAGCACTAATCCGTCTCTTAGCTTCTGTGCTCCGTTTGGTAATGCAGCTCCAAAGTGCCCTACTTTGGTAAGACCACGCTCACACTGCAGACAAGACAGACGCTGTTTGAATCTCAGTAAACATGAAAAGAATTCTCCTCCCAGTCTGACTAAATATGTTAACTTTATGATCTTTGATCTTTGTGTTTTGAGCTAACTTAGCTAGCTGGTTGATCACATGGACAGTTGTAAACTTCTCCAGCTTGTCACCGACACTGTGACCACGACTCCCAACATGCCGAGCAACAACAGGACAGAGCCATGGACCGTTTATAAGAAGTAGACGTAGTCACTGTGACGTCATCCAATGGTTTCTGGACTATCATTTACAAACCTCAAATTTAGGTTGTTGGACGTCGCCATTTTATTTTTTTGCAACCAGAAGTGGCACGAGAGGGTGAAGCTCAGTACAACCATTGTTGTGACGAAGGACGACCTCTATAGACGAGTTTCGGAGAAGCAGCCGAGCAGAAACCGCACTACGTCCCTTGCGGAAGAGGACGGAAGTTAGCTGCTCGCGGACTAATATCACCGGCAGTAAATTGGTGAAAAGGCTCTGACGAGAGTGGCGGCGCGAAATGACGGCCGTGTCTGTACCTAGATTGAAGTGTGTTATGTGGCTGTTCGGAGTTACACTTTCAAGACTGTGTGCGTGCAAATAACCAGTAAGTAACAAAGTTCGGTGTTGGTTGTATTTCACCATAAGGTTTATCTTCTGTCATTTGCACGGCAATCTAGTCTCGTCTATTTAGCCGCTCGTTCGTTGTTGTTTGCTAAGTGACGACCGTAGGAGATACAATGTACAGCCTATTCAGCATGTTACCTTTATCATTGCATGTTCTTACTAGCAAAGTGATGTTTGTACAAAGGTTGCAGAAATGATGCTTTAGTATAGTTACACTCTTATTTCTGGTTGTAGTTCATATTAGGCATCTACTAAACATCTATGCTGACATGTGGAGTTGCACTGTGGACTTGTATGGTACAACATGTTATTCATATAGAGTTTTTTTACTAATTATTATTTCATGTATATCCGTTTCAGAACCACACACTTGCTTGTTTGACTACTGTCAATAAACATCTCTACGGAACATCTTGACTGGAGTGCATTCTGATAGATGCCCCCTGGTGGTCACAATTGAAATAAACCAGTCAAATTATACAGTCCTTCCCAGTCAATGTTACAATTGTTATGCAACCAAAATATTACAATTAACTTTCATGAAGTGAAAACACACTGAAAGGGTTAAAGTTGTGAGACGACCTGTCAGTCACTGTGTAGCCCCGCCCTCAAGCATCCCCTGCTTTATGGTCTGTTTGACTCTAAATGGAGCATAATGTACTAAATGAACATCATGCTGTATTGAAGAAGACTGTAAACTAGAGATTGAGACCATAAACTCATGTTTACAATGTTTACTGAGGGAATAAATCAAGAGAGAAGTAGAGTCATTTTAGACTAGACTTCTATACAACCAGAGGAGTCGCCCCCTGGTGGTCATTAGAGAGAATGCAGCTTTAACACATGAAGCACTGACTTCACTTCTCAGAACCAGAAGTGGCCTCCTACACATTACCCAGCATGCACCACAAGCCAAAGCTTTAAAGTGGTTTGTTATTGATGGTTGTTGAAGTTGTTAAAGTGTTGTTCATAGTAGCCTTCATGTAAAAGTGTGTTTGTGTTCATTGATAACTTCTTAATGTGTGTAATGTGATGTGTTGTCACCCTCGTGTTGAACTGTATCTGGCAGGATAGGACACCTGTGTGGTTACACCGTTCTAGAGCGGAGCGAGCACAACAGAAGCACAACACATCATTTCATGATTCATGTTTAAACTGAGCTTCTCATGATTGACTTGAAACCAGTCAGATGGACTGGATGGGCTCCACTGGTCTAGACCTCGTGTCTGATCCACTTACTTTAGTTTTTACCATTGTGACCCATTCTACTTATGTCATATGTACTTATGAAAACTCCTGTCAATACAACGTATGCATTGAACCAGTATTATGTCATGATGTATTATGATAAATATTGCATATTATTATGATAAATATGATTGACTTATTGTATTATTGAATTGTGTCTCTGAATTGTTGTTTCATGACATCTTGTTATTTAGTGTCTGGTGTCTTTTCTCTCTCTCTCTTTCATCTTCTATCATCTCTCCAGACTCTGTCAGGCTGGTGAATGGGACTAGTCTGTGCTCAGGCAGACTGGAGGTGAAGTCTAACCACTCTAACCAGTCTAACCAGTGGTGGTCCTCAGTGTGTGAAGATGACTTTGACCAGCAGGATGCAGAGGTGGTCTGTAGGGAGCTTGGCTGTGGGGCTCCTTCAGTCCTCCAGGGGGCGCTCTATGGAGAAGTGGAGGCTCCAATGTGGACCAAAGAGTTCCAGTGTGGAGGCCATGAGTCTGCTCTCCTGGACTGTAGAAGCTCAGGCTCAGATAGAAACACCTGCTCACCTGGCAAAGCTGTTGGACTCACCTGCTCAGGTAGAAGAGGAGCTGCAGCTTTGATCTGGTTCATTTCTGTTCTACTGAAACTCACTTTGTTCTTTTACTGACGACTCTCTTGTTTCTGTTCAGATCCTGTCAGGTTGGTGGGAGGAGCCAGTCGCTGTGCAGGAACACTGGAGGTGAAACAAGGAGACTGGAGACCAGTAGATGACTCTTATTGGACCCTGAAGGAAGCAGCTGTTGCCTGTAGAGATCTGGACTGTGGCTCTGCTGTTTCTACCAGACGGAGAGAGGAGTCCTCAAAGAGATCTGTGTGGACGATCAACCCTTTCTGTGTTCTCTCTGGATCTGCTCTGAGAGATTGTTTAATATTATCTTCCTCTTCCTTCATCGTGGATCTCACCTGCTCAGGTAAGCCCATCAGTGACATCATCTATGTAGCACCCCAACACTCTATAGAGAGTAGACCTAAGTTACCCTTTAAACTGGAATGATGGGGTGTTTGGTATCCTAAGGTAGCTACCACCAAGGTTTACCTGATTTGGGTGAAATTTTGATTATTTATATTACGCTCTTAATAAACTTAATAAACTGTCAAACTTAATAGATGTAAACACTTAGACCACACTATTTTAAATAAGTGACCACAGACAACTTTTTGGGATGAAAAGGAAATAAAGGTTTACTGACTGCTTTTTACAATGTTCAAATCATATTTACCCTTTTGGGGGACAAGAAACAAAACAGCAATAACACAAATTAGAAACCTTTTAACATAAGAAATAGTACTTTCTGAACACAACTTAAATGTCTTCAGCTTTCTTTGTGAAAAGCCCTATTCCCTTTATTCACTTCTTCACTACAGCAGAACTCAGTGTATAACAGAATAGTTCAACTTTAAACACACATGGGCCCACACACACTCACTCACACAACAATAAGAAAGTTGCAGGCCTGTGGAGCTCGGGTGCGGTGATGCCTCCTGAATCCTTATCCTCAGCAGAGCAAAGACACAGAAAGTCTAAAGTCACAGTTCAGCGTCAGTCTTGGAGAAAACAGTTTGTGGTTCAAAAAATGAAACCCGTTGACAGCGGAGGTGAAGACCACGGCGGTGAAGTCCTCCTCAGGAACACACCAACAGTCCTTTCTGGTCAGCAATGGCGTCCTCTGGTCCAGTGACTCAGCAACTTTTACTCTTCACAGACACTCTTTCACAAAACTCTCGGCTAAATCAACTGAGATGAAGCAGTAAATGAGCAGTGCTGTCCACAGCTAACAGTTTCCTTATCTAACCTAAACATTCACCAAGCTACCTCCCCTCACATGTCTCTGCATTCCTCCTGTTCTCTATTCATTTCTCTCTCTGCGTTTCTTTTCTCTTCGCCCCGCCCTCTCCTTTACCTACAACCAATTACCGCAGGTGAGGCTGAATGACACCTAGAGTAACCAATCAAACAACAAAGCTCAAACTGAAGGCACTATCAGTGTTTTTTTATTTTTTAACTCTCACTTAGTTTAACCCATTGTTTGCTGTCAATATAGTTTAGAGCTGTTTATTTCAACTACTTATTCAACTGTTTACATCCTACTTTATTTAGGACTAAATGATCTTAATCCCTCAGTTAACCACTTTCTCTTTATTAAACTAAATTACTTTCAGGTTGATTTCCTTACTGAGTTATTTCATCCAACTTTATTAGGAACTAACTTGTTTTAATAGCTAACTTTTACACCAGGGCTTCATCTATGTGACAATCTACTTCCTATGTTGTGGTCCAGTCCCTCCCTGACTACATCCTGGGAATCTGTGTATAAAACACTCTCTGAGGTGGCTCTATCCCTTCATGAGCCTTCACCTGTCTCTTCCTTATTGGGTGTACCGTTAGATTCTCCATTGTCTGCTTTCAAACGTGACTTTTCTGCATGTTTAACTCTACTGGCTCAGCACCTGGTGTTGCTGAAGTGGAGACATGTTTCTTCATCAAGTTCAAGGCACATCTTCTGAGGTGTGGATACTTGTGTTCCATCAGTAAGTCCCATAACTCTTCATTCATGCCAGGTGTTTCCCTTGATTTGATCTCAATGTAAATGTGCAGTGAGAGAATCTCTGTCTCAGCAGCAAAGCTGTCCAGGTGGAACACTGATACTATTTAGCTCTCAGTGAAGCTCTTCTGATGTTCTCATGTTGCTCCTCATAGATGTCAAGCTGCACAATGTCTTTGTCCTGATGCTTCACTTCTGTCTGCATGTGAGGAACGTTCACAGCGTTAAAGCCTACTTGACAGCAGTTGTGTCTTTGAAACGTGTTTCCTTCACTGATCCTGTTGATGACATGTTCATCATAATCCTGCAGTTCTAAATCAGCTTCGTTGAACAGTAAAGGGAGATCTGTCACAAACACTGAATCCAAAAGCCACTGGTAGTCCTCTAGCTGTGCATCTTCTGCATGTAATGAAAGATTCAGAAAGTCTCACTGAATGTCAACAACAATGTTCCTCTGCTCAGCCATCTTACATCAGTGTGCAGCAGTAGGTCTCTGTGTTCAAAGCCCTTCTCCTCCAAGTGAGTCCAGAATACCGTTCTCTGTAGAGTCCTGGTCCCAACACAACTCACAGTCTTCAAGGCAACATGCCTCCCTTCTTTCATGTTGAACATCTTCCACCACAACGCTTGCTGCTGAATTCTACATGATAATAAAGGAAGTAGAGGAGAACTCTCTCTGTTAGCACAACATGATGAACCCAGTAGCACTAATCCGTCTCTTAGCTTCTGTGCTCCGTTTGGTAATGCAGCTCCAAAGTGCCCTACTTTGGTAAGACCACGCTCACACTGCAGACAAGACAGACGCTGTTTGAATCTCAGTAAACATGAAAAGAATTCTCCTCCCAGTCTGACTAAATATGTTAACTTTATGATCTTTGATATTTGTGTTTTGAGCTAACTTAACTAGCTGGTTTCTGATTATTATTATTATTATTATAAATATTATCGACTTATTGTATTATTGAATTGTGTCTCTGAATTGTTGTTTCATGACATCTTGTTATTTAGTGTCTGGTGTCTTTTCTCTCTCTCTCTTTCATCTTCTATCATCTCTCCAGACTCTGTCAGGCTGGTGAATGGGACTAGTCTGTGCTCAGGCAGACTGGAGGTGAAGTCTAACCAGTCTAACCAGTGGTGGTCCTCAGTGTGTGAAGATGACTTTGACCAGCAGGATGCAGAAGTGGTCTGTAGGGAGCTTGGCTGTGGGGCTCCTTCAGTCCTCCAGGGGGCGCTCTATGGAGAAGTGGAGGCTCCAATGTGGACCAAAGAGTTCCAGTGTGGAGGCCATGAGTCTGGTCTCCTGGACTGTAGAAGCTCAGGCTCAGATAGAAACACCTGCTCACCTGGCAAAGCTGTTGGACTCACCTGCTCAGGTAGAAGAGGAGCTGCAGCTTTGATCTGGTTCATTTCTGTTCTACTGAAACTCACTTTGTTCTTTTACTGACGACTCTCTTGTTTCTATTCAGAACCTGTCAGGTTGGTGGGAGGAGCCAGTCGCTGTGCAGGAACACTGGAGGTGAAACGAGGAGACTGGAGACCAGTATATGACTCTTACTGGACCCTGAAGGAAGCAGCTGTTTTCTGTAGAGATCTGGACTGTGGCTCTGCTGTTTCTATCAGACGGAGAGAGGAGTCCTCAAAGAGATCTGTGTGGTGGATCAACTCTCACTGTGTTTTCTCTGGATCTGCTCTGAGAGAGTGTTTAAGATCAGATTCCTCTTCCTTCATCCTGGATCTCACCTGCTCAGGTAAGCCCATCAGTGACATCATCTATGTAGCACCCCAACACTCTATAGAGAGTAGACCTAAGTTACCCTTTAAACTGGAATGATTGGGTGTTTGGTATCCTAAGGTAGCTACCACCAAGGTTTACCTGATTTGGGTGAAATTTAGATTATTTATATTACGCTCTTAGTAAACTTAAGAAACTGTCAAACTTAATAGATCTAAACACTTAGACCACACTCTATTTTAAATAACTGACCACAGACAACTTTTTGGGAGGAAAAGGAAATAAAGGTTTACTGACTGCTTTTTACAATGTTCAAATCATATTTACCCTTTTGGGGGACAAGAAACAAAACAGCAATAACACAAATTAGAAACCTTTTAACATAAGAAATAGTACTTTCTGAAATAATATGAAACCAAAAGTTAATAAGTAAACAAATTGTTTGGACAAATATATAAAAGTGAATTTTCTTCTATCAACACAACTTAAATGTCTTCAGCTTTCTTTGTGAAAAGCCCTATTCCCTTTATTCACTTCTTCACTACAGCAGAACTCAGTGTATAACAGAATAGTTCAACTTTAAACACACATGGGCCCACACACACTCACTCACACAACAATGAGAAAGTTGCAGGCCTGTGGAGCTCGGGTGCGGTGATGCCTCCTGAATCCTTATCCTCAGCAGAGCAAAGACACAGAAAGTCTAAAGTCACAGTTCAGCGTCAGTCTTGGAGAAAACAGTTTGTGGTTCAAAAAATGAAACCCGTTGACAGCGGAGGTGAAGACCACGGCGGTGAAGTCCTCCTCAGGAACACACCAACAGTCCTTTCTGGTCAGCAATGGCGTCCTCTGGTCCAGTGACTCAGCAACTTTTACTCTTCACAGACACTCTTTCACAAAACTCTCGGCTAAATCAACTGAGATGAAGCAGTAAATGAGCAGTGCTGTCCACAGCTAACAGTTTCCTTATCTAACCTAAACATTCACCAAGCTACCTCCCCTCACATGTCTCTGCATTCCTCCTGTTCTCTATTCATTTCTCTCTCTGCGTTTCTTTTCTCTTCGCCCCGCCCTCTCCTTTACCTACAACCAATTACCGCAGGTGAGGCTGAATGACACCTAGAGTAACCAATCAAACAACAAAGCTCAAACTGAAGGCACTATCAGTGTTTTTTTATTTTTTAACTCTCACTTAGTTTAACCCATTGTTTGCTGTCAATATTGTTGAGAGCTGTTTATTTCAACTACTTATTCAACTATTTACATCCTACTTTATTTAGGACTAAATGATCTTAATCCCTCAGTTAACCACTTTCTCTTTATTAAACTAAATTGCTTTCAGGTTGATTTCCTTACTGAGTTATTTCATCCAACTTTATTAGGAACTAACTTGTTTTAATAGCTAACTTTTACACCAGGGCTTCATCTATGTGACAATCTACTTCCTATGTTGTGGTCCAGTCCCTCCCTGACTACATCCTGGGAATCTGTGTATAAAACACTCTCTGAGGTGGCTCTATCCCTTCATGAGCCTTCACCTGTCTCTTCCTTATTGGGTGTACCGTTAGATTCTCCATTGTCTGCTTTCAAACGTGACTTTTCTGCATGTTTAACTCTACTGGCTCAGCACCTGGTGTTGCTGAAGTGGAGACATGTTTCTTCATCAAGTTCAAGGCACATCTTCTGAGGTGTGGATACTTGTGTTCCATCAGTAAGTCCCATAACTCTTCATTCATGCCAGGTGTTTCCCTTGATTTGATCTCAATGTAAATGTGCAGTGAGAGAATCTCTGTCTCAGCAGCAAAGCTGTCCAGGTGGAACACTGATACTATTTAGCTCTCAGTGAAGCTCTTCTGATGTTCTCATGTTGCTCCTCATAGATGTCAAGCTGCACAATGTCTTTGTCCTGATGCTTCACTTCTGTCTGCATGTGAGGAACGTTCACAGCGTTAAAGCCTACTTGACAGCAGTTGTGTCTTTGAAACGTGTTTCCTTCACTGATCCTGTTGATGACATGTTCATCATAATCCTGCAGCTCTAAATCAGCTTGGTTGAACAGTAAAGGGAGATCTGTCACAAACACTGAATCCAAAAGCCACTGGTAGTCCTCTAGCTGTGCATCTTCTGCATGTAATGAAAGATTCAGAAAGTCTCACTGAATGTCAACAACAATGTTCCTCTGCTCAGCCATCTTACATCAGTGTGCAGCAGTAGGTCTCTGTGTTCAAAGGCCTTCTCCTCCAAGTGAGTCCAGAATACCGTTCTCTGTAGAGTCCTGGTCCCAACACAACTCACAATCTTCAAGGCAACATGCCTCCCTTCTTTCATGGTGAACATCTTCCACCACAACGCTTGCTGCTGAATTCTACATGATAATAAAGGAAGTAGAGGAGAACTCTCTCTGTTAGCACAACATGATGAACCCAGTAGCACTAATCCGTCTCTTAGCTTCTGTGCTCCGTTTGGTAATGCAGCTCCAAAGTGCCCTACTTTGGTAAGACCACGCTCACACTGCAGACAAGACAGACGCTGTTTGAATCTCAGTAAACATGAAAAGAATTCTCCTCCCAGTCTGACTAAATATGTTAACTTTATGATCTTTGATATTTGTGTTTTGAGCTAACTTAGCTAGCTGGTTTCTGATTATTATTATGATAAATATGATTGACTTATTGTATTATTGAATTGTGTCTCTGAATTGTTGTTTCATGACATCTTGTTATTTAGTGTCTGGTGTCTTTTCTCTCTCTCTCTTTCATCTTCTATCATCTCTCCAGACTCTGTCAGGCTGGTGAATGGGACTAGTCTGTGCTCAGGCAGACTGGAGGTGAAGTCTAACCAGTCTAACCAGTCTAACCAGTGGTGGTCCTCAGTGTGTGAAGATGACTTTGACCAGCAGGATGCAGAGGTGGTCTGTAGGGAGCTTGGCTGTGGGGCTCTTTCAGTCCTCCAGGGGGCGCTCTATGGAGAAGTGGAGGCTCCAATGTGGACCAAAGAGTTCCAGTGTGGAGGCCATGAGTCTGGTCTCCTGGACTGTAGAAGCTCAGGCTCAGATAGAAACACCTGCTCACCTGGCAAAGCTGTTGGACTCACCTGCTCAGGTAGAAGAGGAGCTGCAGCTTTGATCTGGTTCATTTCTGTTCTACTGAAACTCACTTTGTTCTTTTACTGACGACTCTCTTGTTTCTGTTCAGAACCTGTCAGGTTGGTGGGAGGAGCCAGTCGCTGTGCAGGAACACTGGAGGTGAAACAAGGAGACTGGACACCAGTACATTACTCTGACTGGAGCCTGAAGAAAGCAGCTGTTGCCTGTAGAGATCTGGACTGTGGCTCTGCTTTTTCTATCAGACGGAGAAAGGAGCCCTCAAAGAGATCTGTGTGGAGGATCAAGTCTGACTGTGATCACTCTGGATCTGCTCTGAGAGATTGTTTAATATCATATTCCTCTTCCTCCATCCTGGATCTCACCTGCTCAGGTAAGCCCATCAGTGACATCATCTATGTAGCACCCCAACACTCTATAGAGAGTAGACCTAAGTTACCCTTTAAACTGGAATGATGGGGTGTTTGGTATCCTAAGGTAGCTACCACCAAGGTTTACCTGATTTGGGTGAAATTTAGATTATTTATATTACGCTCTTAATAAACTTAATAAACTGTCAAACTTAATAGATCTAAACACTTAGACCACACTCTATTTTAACTAAGTGACCACAGACAACTTTTTGGGAGGAAAAGGAAATAAAGGTTTACTGACTGCTTTTTACAATGTTCAAATCATATTTACCCTTTTGGGGGACAAGAAACAAAACAGCAATAACACAAATTAGAAACCTTTTAACATAAGAAGTAGTACTTTCTGAAATAATATGAAACCAAAAGTTAATAAGTAAACAAATTGTTTGGACAAATACACAAAACTGAATTAGCTCAAACTGAAGGCACTATCAGTTTTTTTTGTTTTTTTTTACTCTCACTTACTTTAAGCCAGTGGTTCTCAACTGGTTTGGCTGCGGGACCCACCATCACCCCTTAATGACAAGCCGCGACCCAAATCGAGGAACATTTTCAACTTCTCAAAAATATTTAATGTAAAGATGGTGCAGTTTGAACCTGAGCTGAAAATGTCCTCTGCAGTCGTAGTAGTAGGAGTTCTCTTGTGCAGAGAAATAGTTCCTGTCAGTCCCCGTCACACATGTTTCACGTAAACCAGTAAAACTGATTTGTTTGTTACGTCAGTAGATTCGTCCATTGGTAATGCAAAATGACCGCTTGCCTTAATTGGAGCTGTGGTCTGTTGTTTGATGTCATCCGACATGTCTTCAATTCTCCTACTTATCGTGTCATTTGACAGAGGTATAGTTTTCAGTTGCTCCCCTATTGATTGAGCCTCTCTCACCATGTCCATGGCTGCAGGTAAGATCAGGTCCTCTGCAGTGGTGTGGGGCTTCTTTAACTTAGCAATACGATGTGCCCCCTGGTAAGATGCACGGAGTGCCTGTTCTTGCTTCGAGCACGAAGAAGTAAGTCACTTGTTTGATGTCCTCAGGTCTTGAAGTCGTCTTCAAAAGTACTCAACAGGTTTATCTTTGAGAGAAGGGTGTTTTGTTTTCAAATGCTGCTTCATTTTTGACGGCTTCATGCTTTCTTGTGCCAGAACCTCGCTGCACAAAACACACTGAGGTTTTTGCCCTCTTTTGTCCTCAATGTAAGAAAATCCATATCTCATGTAGTCGGTGTCGTACTTGCGTTTCACTCAATTAGCATGAAAACAAACTTTGTGGGTGTTCTTCTACACTGTGAAATGGTGGGTGTCTATTAGCATTACAAAGCATTAACGCCAAATACTGTTAAGGAGTGTGAATAACTCCGCTGCATAAAAAATCCCCTTCAAAATAAAAGCACAGGATTTTTTTTGCGAGCCACCTCTTGAGAGTCACTGCTTTAACCCATTGTTTGCTGTCAATATTGTTTAGAGCTGTTTATTTCAACTACTTATTCAACTGTTTACATCCTACTTTATTTAGGACTAAATGATCTTAATCCCTCAGTTAACCACTTTCTCTTTATTAAACTAAATTACTTTCAGGTTGATTTCCTTACTGAGTTATTTCATCCAACTTTATTAGGAACTAACTTGTTTTAATAGCTAACTTTTACACCAGGGCTTCATCTATGTGACAATCTACTTCCTATGTTGTGGTCCAGTCCCTCCCTGACTACATCCTGGGAATCTGTGTATAAAACACTCTCTGAGGTGGCTCTATCCCTTCATGAGCCTTCACCTGTCTCTTCCTTATTGGGTGTACCGTTAGATTCTCCATTGTCTGCTTTCAAACGTGACTTTTCTGCATGTTTAACTCTACTGGCTCAGCACCTGGTGTTGCTGAAGTGGAGACATGTTTCTTCATCAAGTTCAAGGCACATCTTCTGAGGTGTGGATACTTGTGTTCCATCAGTAAGTCCCATAACTCTTCATTCATGCCAGGTGTTTCCCTTGATTTGATCTCAATGTAAATGTGCAGTGAGAGAATCTCTGTCTCAGCAGCAAAGCTGTCCAGGTGGAACACTGATACTATTTAGCTCTCAGTGAAGCTCTTCTGATGTTCTCATGTTGCTCCTCATAGATGTCAAGCTGCACAATGTCTTTGTCCTGATGTTTCACTTCTGTCTGCATGTGAGGAAAGTTCACAGCGTTAAAGCCTACTTGACAGCAGTTGTGTCTTTGAAACGTGTTTCCTTCACTGATCCTGTTGATGACATGTTCATCATAATCCTGCAGCTCTAAATCAGCTTCGTTGAACAGTAAAGGGAGATCTGTCACAAACACTGAATCCAAAAGCCACTGGTAGTCCTCTAGCTGTGCATCTTCTGCATGTAATGAAAGATTCAGAAAGTCTCACTGAATGTCAACAACAATGTTCCTCTGCTCAGCCATCTTACATCAGTGTGCAGCAGTAGGTCTCTGTGTTCAAAGCCCTTCTCCTCCAAGTGAGTCCAGAATACCATTCTCTGTAGAGTCCTGGTCCCAACACAACTCACAGTCTTCAAGGCAACATGCCTCCCTTCTTTCATGTTGAACATCTTCCACCACAACGCTTGCTGCTAAATTCTACATGATATTATAATATTATAAATATGATTGACTTATTGTATTATTGAATTGTGTCTCTGAATTGTTGTTTCATGACATCTTGTTATTTAGTGTCTGGTGTCTTTTCTCTCTCTCTCTTTCATCTTCTATCATCTCTCCAGACTCTGTCAGGCTGGTGAATGGGACTAGTCTGTGCTCAGGCAGACTGGAGGTGAAGTCTAACCAGTCTAACCAGTCTAACCAGTGGTGGTCCTCAGTGTGTGAAGATGACTTTGACCAGCAGGATGCAGAGGTGGTCTGTAGGGAGCTTGGCTGTGGGGCTCCTTCAGTCCTCCAGGGGGCGCTCTATGGAGAAGTGGAGGCTCCAATGTGGACCAAAGAGTTCCAGTGTGGAGGCCATGAGTCTGGTCTCCTGGACTGTAGAAGCTCAGGCTCAGATAGAAACACCTGCTCACCTGGCAAAGCTGTTGGACTCACCTGCTCAGGTAGAAGAGGAGCTGCAGCTTTGATCTGGTTCATTTCTGTTCTACTGAAACTCACTTTGTTCTTTTACTGACGACTCTCTTGTTTCTGTTCAGAACCTGTCAGGTTGGTGGGAGGAGCCAGTCGCTGTGCAGGAACACTGGAGGTGAAACAAGGAGACTGGAGACCAGTAGATGACTCTGACTGGAGCCTGAAGAAAGCAGCTGTTGCCTGTAGAGATCTGGACTGTGGCTCTGCTGTTTCTACCAGACAGAGAAAGGAGTCCTCAAAGAGATATGTGTGGAGGATCAAGTCTTACTGTAATCACTCTGGATCTGCTCTGAGAGAGTGTTTAATATCAGGTTCCTCTTCCTCCATCCTGGATCTCACCTGCTCAGGTAAGCCCATCAGTGACATCATCTATGACATCATCTATGACAGGGGTCATAGATGATGACAGGGGTCAATTCAAATTCCAAAAGGTCCAGAATGAGAAAATCTCCTCGGGCAAAGGTCCGGAACCGTACAACAATATCTAACTTGCGCTATTTACTGCCATGTGTGTGTGTGTGTGTGTGTGTGTGTGTGTGTGTGTGTATATATATGTATATATATATATATATATATTATTATTATTATTCTCAGTTTTCAAATGTAACTGGATGGAATACAAATAATACATAGAAATACATAAATAAATGTTCTTCTCATTTCAAGTAAAATAAGGGCTGGATTAAAGAATAAATTACATAACAGAAAGCTTTTGAAAAATGTGAATATTTAAAATAAAGTACTTAATTTTAGATAAATGAATTTCACTGAATTGCCCTGCAGCTTTAAATTCAGTTCATTCAGGTGTGAAGTGATGTCAATCAAAAAAGCCACAATATGATATTTTTCTCATCTTCTAACAAGAGAAATGTGTGAGCATGGACTTTATGTGTGGTTATTAAAGCTCTTGTTTCAGCTCTATTCTCTCTGTTAACATCATTGTTGGTCAGTGAATTCACGTGTTAGGATTCTGATCATATTGGGCTCTTAGGTTTACTTTCTGTGTCTTCATTTCAGATGTGAGTGGGTACGTTTGCTCTAAAGAGTTGTGCTTTGTCTCGTAGTGACGCTTCACATTACTACTTTTAATAATCTCACGGTCTCTGAACATATGAGACACACTGGTGTTAAACTGTCCGTGGGAAGAATTCACCGATAAGAGTCTGTTCATTGTTGGTTAAAGACTCTGGTCTCTCTGACCACTTTTCTCTTTTTGGAGAACGCCATGCGAAATAACTTCTCTGACTCACGTAATTCTCCTGCTCTTCCTTCTCATTCCTCGGGTACATCTCAAGTCTCTTAATTGTTCCTCTCTCTTCACTCCTCGCTTGAACCGGAAGTTGTTCTGCGCCGCCATATTGACGGCCGTCCCAAAGCTCTTATTTAGCTCGGAGGAGCGAGGAGAGAGGAGAGAGGAGGGATCTCTGAGGAGCCATGAGCGAGGACGCAGGAGAACAGGCTTCCAGGAAGTGTTTTAACGGAGGACACGCCCCCTCTTTGTTCATCAGTGATGTGATTGGACGCTGCAGCCGATCACTGGAGTTTCATACCAGAGTGTAGACGGATCACAGATTTATATTTGATATGTTTTCTGATTCATCTGGTTTAAATAGATGTTCATTGTAGTCTGAACAACAAAAGGATCACAAACAACTTTCTTCATTCATTAGAAAGATTTGTCTTTTCATGATCTGATATTTCCCTCAATAACTTTTATTATGGAAACAATTAAAGTCAGAGAGAGCTAATTAATTAATTATTAATTAATTATTAATTAACCCAGAATATGATTATGATTTATCTTGAATACTGGAATTAATTAAGTCTCAATGTTTCAGGTTAAATGTAAATTATATAACTCATCAAACACTCAGGAATGATCAGACGTGACTGAATGAAATGATGATAAATGAAGTAAAAAGCTCTCTGACTTTAATTGTTTCCATAATAAAAGTTATTGAGTGAAATATCGGATCATGGAAAGACAAATCTTTCTAATGAATGAAGAAAGTTGTTTGTGATCCTTTTGTTGTTCAGACTACAATGAACATCTATTTAAACCAGATGAATCAGAAAACATATCAAATATAAAGTAGAGTTTAATCTGTGATCTGTCTTCACTCTGGTGTGAAACTGTAGTCAGTCAGTCCGATCAGCTGCAGCGTCCAATCACATCACTGATGAACAATAAGGGGCCCTTAAAACACTTCCTGGAAGCCTGTTCTTGTGCGTCCTCGCTCATGGCTCCTCGACCCTCGATCCTCGATCCTCCGAGCAGGAATAAGAGCTTTGGGACGGCCGTCAATATGGCGGAGCAGAACAACTTCCGGTTCCAGCGAAGAGCGAGGAAATGACAACTAAGAGACTTGGGATGTACCTGTTGGTCGCTGTGTTTCTTGCACCGCTGAACAAGTGCCATAAAGGCTGGAAAAGCTGCGCCGGTTAAAATAGAAGCGCTCCGTCAAAATTGTAGAATTCTCAATTATCTAACGGTTTCAGGTCCAGGGTCCGGATACAACGACGTCTGGGTCCGGATCCGGACCGCAGTCCACCTATTAGTGACCCCTGATCTATGACATCATCTCTGACAGCAATGTTTCCAGTATGTTCCTTCCTCTGTCACAGTGACAGTCAGTGGGTTTGCATTGGACTGAACTGTAAAGTTAACCAGGACAACGACATCCTGAAGTGTAGAGAGGTGGGCTTGTTTCTGGAAGCTTCAAAGCCTCCATAGACTGCTGAGCTCCACCTGGCAGGACACACCTGTCTGTCTGTCTGTCTGTCTGTCTGTCTGTCTGTCTGTCAGACCTGTGACATCACGTCCTCATTCAGGGTCCATCTTGTTCAATGGAGGGTGAACGTGAACTTTTATCATCTCTCTGTGTTTACAGACCTGCTGCTTCAGCCAATCATCACTGTGTCCTCCTCAATGTACGGGGTCTCCAAGGCCCAGCAGCAGGGGGCTCGGGCGCTCAGGCGCTCCACCTTCACCATCCTCTGCTCCATCCAGCCACAGTACCCAGGAGGCTCCTTCCATCTCACCTTCACCTCCTCCAACTCAGCACACAACTACACCCAGCCAGCTGTCAATCATTCTGCCCACTTCCTGTTTCCTGCTGCAGGGCCCGCCCACCAAGGAAGCTACAGCTGTGTTTATCACCTCTATGTTTTTAATCATACCTTCTCCTCTGAGAGCCGTCTGCTCTCTCTCACTGTCTTGGGTAAGCTGACTGTTTACATGCAGGTTTGAAGATGATTGGTCCAAACTGACTGAAGATGATCAGCTGACCACAGAGTCCATGCATGTTGTTGTTTCTGGAGTGACACTGTGACTCCTGTCATTGTGTTACACATGTCATATAGTAACCAAACCTAAACACGGTCTATAAATGGCAACAGCTAACAATCTACTGTAGGACAGAGCAGGTTTGGTTACCAGGATAACTCTGGTTCTCTGAGAACTGAAGCAGCTTCTGATGTGACCAATCACAAAAGCTCCACTGCCACCACATCAGTCATAACACCCCTTAACCCCCAACTCGCCATTTTCAAGTGTAGTTCCTCCACCTATCAGAAGCAAGAAGGGCGGTGTGCTCCGATACCTCACTCAGAGAACCAGGGTTATCCTGGAAACCAAACGTTGAGACGTCGTTAATGATAGCAATTACGCTTTCAATTGACTCTTCACCAAGTCCCGCCCCTCTAACGCTGACTGGCCAATCACAGTGTAGCATGGTCCAGCTCTGACCAGGAGCTCTGGTGATGAAAACAGGACGTAGGTGATGACATCATTGTAACATGAAACCAAGACTAACCAGATTCTCTCTAGTGTCCACCAGGGGGCGACTCCTTTGGTTGTATAGAAGTCTAGTCTAAAATGACTCTACTTCTCTCTTGATTTATTCCCTCAGTAAACATTGTAAACATGAGTTTATGGTCTCAACCTCTAGTTTCAAGTCCTCTTCAATACAGCATGATGTTCATTTAGTACATTATTGTCCATTTAGAGTCAAACAGACCATAAAGCAGGGGATGATTTAGGGCGGGGCTACACAGTGATTGACAGGTCTCTACCAGAGACGTATACGGCGTCTCTACGTTACTCCTCCTCAGTCCAAATATGGTCACTTCCTGTTCACTGGTTGCAAAAAACCAAGATGGCGACAGCCACAGTCCACAAACCAATGAGTGACGTCACGACGACTACGTCCACTTCTTCTCTAACGTCTGTGGTTCAAACAGTGAACATGAAGTAAACATGGAGAGTAATACGTGTCAGTGATTGTAGGTTTCAGGGTCAATGGGAGCTGTTGGACTCATGATGTCGTGTGATGTGATGACTGTCCATGTGTTTGTTCAGATCCAACACCTCTGATCATCAAAGCGGTCGTCCTGCCGCTGACTCTGCTGGTGGTGACCGTTGCCCTTTACTCCTACTGTAAGGTACTGACACACGTCTGTTGTTTAGACCAGCGACTGAAATGAAGCTCTCGCTCTGTGTTTAGTGAACTGAAGACAGGACTGTGCTGTCATGTCTCTCCAGGCCAACAGGGGGCAGATGCCGTGCAGACAGAAGAACACTGAGCTGGATCATTATATCCTGGGTGTTCCTGCAGCTGAAGAAGAAGAAGAAGAAGAAGAAGAAGAAGCTCAGGGAGCAGAGTAGCTCCTCCAAGGAGCTCATCTCACATCCAGATGATTTCTACCACACAACCACCATCAGCTCCCTTTGATACGCATGTTCCCTTGAAACAAGAAGGCTGAATATGATATCACATTATTATAGCCTGTCTTTGTTACTCTCAACAATGTGTTGGTCTCTCCATACCTTCTGACTTCCTGTCTGTGGCTCTCAGCTCCAAGCCCATTGGTTCCTGCTGAAGACGTGAATCTTTAAAAACACCTCACAGATATAAAGTTTAATGAAAAACTAGACTTGAGAGCAGGTTTACCAGAGTCCAAGCAGAAACCAAAGACTATCAGGATCAATGTTAATGTGATGTATTAGAATAAACATGAACCATTGACTTATATCTTCTACATTCTGTAGAGCGATACTCAATGTTGACAATCTGTTGGTGTTTGTCCTTTAAAACATATAATGAACTTCATGACTTCACTTATTGTAGTGAGCAAGATTTTGGCAGCAGGACAACATTTAGCTAAAAGATATTCATAATAATACAAATATGAACAAGGTCCCGCTGTGATCAGCCCCAAAACCTCATTTATTTGTCTTTCAGAAATGTTACTATTTTACTCATTGTTGTACTTCATGATTTTACTTCATTTTGTAATTAAGGATTTTACTTATTTTTTTCATAATTAAGGCTTTACTTATTTCATAAGAATGTTTCTTAAGGATTTTGATTATTTTTTATAATTAAGGATTTTGCTTGCATCATAAGACAATTGTAATTTTGCTTGTTTTTTATAATTAGAGGGTTTTACTTAAAACATGCATTTTGGTTAATTTTGTAATTTAGGATTTTACTTATTTCATAAGAACTTTGTTATTATGGATTTAGCTTGTTTTTTATAATTAAGGATTTTGCTTATTTCACAGTAACTTAGCTAATTTTTGTTCCTCATAAATTGAGTTATTTTGTTATTAAGGAATTAAAAAAAAATTATAATAAAGGATTTTGCTTAAATCGTTTCACTTGATTTTGTAATCAACAAAATTACCTTTCTCATAAAAATGTATCTTATTTTGTACTTCATGAATTTACAATATTATGTAACTAAGGATTTTGCTTATTAATAAGAATGTTGTAATTATGTTTTTTTCTTATTTCATAAGTTTATTTAAATTTCTAAATAAGCATTTTGCATATTTTGTAAGAATTTAGCATAATTCTGTAAATAAGGATTTTTCTCATTTCATAAGAACTTTGCTTATTTTTGTATTGAAGTATTTTGATTACTTTTGTGCTAAAAGGATTTTGATACAAAATGTCCTCCTAATCAAACAATCTGAATAAAATATGAACACAAACGTAAAACTGAACACACATACTTGTATTGCACAGATACATTTAGTACTAGTACTGCTTTAACAAAGTACTTTAAGGGGTGTTGAACTTGGGTCCAGTCGGATCATATTTGGACGTGGAAAAGACAACATGTGACCCTTTACCAACCGAAACCAAACCTGAGCGTCATTAGAAGGACTTTAAACTCACATGTGCACATCTGTGTTCAAATGATCAGTTTTCATGTGTTCACACACAGAGAGATGAACTGATGAAGATCACTGTGATGAATGTATCTCTATCATCTATGTTCAAAGAAAACGAAACACTTTAATAAACTATGAAACTCTGTGAATGAGCTGAATCGAACAGATTGTAAGTCATAACCAAAGCCTCGACGTCTTCTTCTCTGCAAACGTCAAAAGATTTTAGTTCCTGCTTATGAGACACTGAGATATGAATGTGACTTTTTTAAAGATATTTAGTCAAAATAATAAGAGATTAAGTTAAAATGATGGGATAAGTATTTTTTATTTATATTGTTCCCAACTTTCACAATCTATTTTTTCTATTTTCTTGGAGGAGTTTGTCATGGAAAGCTAAAGTTTTGAGTTAGACGACATCATGCCGGACTTGATGTGAAAATGTTCCTCTTTTAACCTCGCTTAGCAACAAGAGTACTCAGTGGTAGAGCTTGATATCAGAGAACAAAGAGACTCTTAAGTCTGTTTAAAACCTGTATTTATATCTTTAACACCTTTGATTCACTTTACAACAACAGAACAAAGGGACATTTAACAGGTTTTTTTCATCTGGACCACATAAGACCAGGTCTGGGTCAGAACCCTCTTGATGGAGACTTAATAAACCTGGTCTGGATCAACAAAGAGACTCTTAAGTCTGTTTAAAACCTTTGATTCACTTTACAACAACAGAATAAAGGCGGTTTCATGGTCTTTTCTGAATGTAACTGTGAAGCCTGTGAAGCTGCTGTTGCTCCGTCTGTCCACATGGTGGCGATGTTCTCCAACACGTGAAGCTGAAGCAGCTGATGAAGAACACAGAGTTCACACAGGTGACATGAGTCACTTCATTCAGTGGTTAACAGCATCCATCAGCCTCAGCTGCTCTCTGCTCACTGATCATGAGTGAAGGTTCAACACATCACACATCAAATCAGTCACTTTGTGGAGGACACTTCACGGTTCATTCTCTTCAAATGTGACGGCTGCTTGTGATGAAATCCTTCTGCACATTAATGTGTGTATCTGTGTTCACTAAGAAACAAGAATCCAATGAAAGTCGTTACAGAATCCTTGATGTACTTCTGGAAACACACCAAACATCTGAAGCTACATCAAGGTCACCAAAGGTCACTTCATCTGTCCAATCATTTCATTTTTAGGTGGTAGAATTTCAAATAATTGATTGACAGAATATGAATCGGCAACTTCTTGATGATATTGCTGATAATAATAAAGTCATTTTTCAAGAAAGAAAATCCAAATATTGCATTGTTTCATCATTTCAAATGTGATCATTTGCTGCTTTTGTCTGAACATGATAAATAAATCAAATATATTTTGGTTTTGGACAAACAGAGTCTGAGGAAACTATACATTTTCAATTAAATGTAATTTATTTTGTATTGCCTATATCACAAATCACATATTTGCCTCAGAGGGCTTTACAATCTGTACACATGTGACATCCTCTGACCTTTGACCCTCACATCAGAACAGGAAGAACTCCCCAAAAAGCCTTTAACAGAGAAAAGAGGAAGAGAGCTTAGAGAGAGCACCAGAGGAGGATCCTCTATCAGGATGGACAGAAGTGTGAGAGATGTCATGTGGACACAATGAACAACACAACAGAGTTACAACTCATTCAATGCATATGACAGAACATATTCATATCATGAGAGTAGTGAGTGTAATGATGATGGAGAGATTATGACTACTAATAATAACAGCAGCAGTGGATATAGTAGAATAACTAATAATAAAACCAGTAAAGGTATTGGTAATAGAAATAGAAATGTGATAATAATAATAATAATAATACTGATAGTAGCAGTGGGTGTCAGCAGGACCAGGGTCCAGATAAGACCACGATCCATGGAAACCTGTGAGGAGAGAAAGCACCAAGACTCCAGAGAAGAAGCAAAGTGAGTCATGTGAATTAATGGAGCATGAATTCATAGAGAAGGAGAGAGAGAAGAGGAGAGAGGAGCTCAGTGGATCCTAGGAAGTAGTCTGTAGTAGTCTGGGTCTACATGACTCGAAACCTGAGGGCTAGGGTTCATTTTGATGAAGAGACAGTTTAAGAGAGTTGGGGATCACTAGTTTAGACTTCATCAACTGGCCCGGCCTGAACTTCTTTTCCAGGAGGTTTTGAAGAACTTCTGCTGGGACTGGAGCCTGGCTGGACCAGTCTGCATCTCAGAACATCAGTGGCCACTAAATTCAAAGGTAAGCAGAGCCTTTATTTCAGCTGATTCTGATGGTGTCTGGGTGCAGGACTCCACCCAGGTGAGGCAAATCAGAGTGTTCCTCGTATTGCTGGGAGGATTCATGTGGACAGCAGTACATGCCTCTATGCAAGGTAAACCAGGAGCAACCTTTAGTGTAGAACATCTAGAGGGGTTATGAGGAAAGGTCGTATTTGAAAGCGGTGAAGACAGATGATATTAGAATAGTGGCGTGCGTAGTGTGACGACCCTCCTCCTCCAGACACTAGGTGTCCCTGTTGTGTTTGATTATCTGCTGCAGGTGCTGATTGGAGGCTCGTCAGCAGGATGAGCCTCACCTGAGCCGGCTCTGCCTTAAAAACGTCTTCATTTGGCAGCCTCGCTCTCTGGGAGAGGACCTCCTTTAAGCCACCAGCATCACACTGTTCTTTGGCTTTATAGGATACACTGCCACACATGTCACACACGCACTTCAGAACTGACAACTCATACCTACCTTTAGCATCTGTTTCATTGGTTATTAATAAGGTCATAAAATGCTTTTGTTAGCAGCCAGCTCGCTGGTCTCTCTGTTTGCTCTCAGTCTGTGAGCCGGGCTGTGACAGCAGATAAAGGTGTGCAGTTGTCAAAATGGGTGAGTTTGTTAGAAATGTTGGAGGACAGTGAAGCCGGCAGGAGTCCTTTTTCTTCTTCTCTCTCTCGCTCCAGACACAGAGAGAAGAGGTGGGGCTGAAGCAGTACAGAGCTCTTTCTTCTTCTCTCTTCACAGGAGCAGAGAGGAGAGGAGGTCTGAAGGCTAAAGCAGCACTTTAATTCCACTTTTACAGCATTTATGCTTTCTGTTCACCCATCTACAGTGTACAAAAAAGACCCGTGTTTAAATTGACAGGAGAGCAAAGATTCCGTTCAGTTACATTATGATGCGTTGTTGGAAAAACACACAATGATATTTGCATAATGCTTGTACTTTTCCATGACTGTGCACCTGTTTGCATTTAGCCTTCAATTCCATATGACCTTGCTAATCACAGATGGTTTTTGAAGACAGATCTCACATTCACTTCAAAGAGGTGCACACCTGGGCAGACAGCCACACAGCCACACAATCACATATGAATCAACCAAGAAGATGGTTGAAACTGGTCCAGAGCTTCACTCTACCATGTGAGAAAGCTGTTTGTCACAGTGAATAAAAGACAGCGACTTAGAGTCAGAGCTCTGAGCAGCTACGAGACGCATCACTGATACAAATAAACTAAGAAATAAATGAAATAAAGTAAATATATATATATATCATTTAGTAAAATCAACAAATATAAATGAGGTTAAATGAGGCACAAAGGTGCAAAAACGGTGTGATAGAGAAAAACAGGGAACAGGAAAAAAGAGAAAGTGAGAAAAGACGTGAAAATGAAGGAACAAGTAACTTGTATCTCCATGTGAATTTGTCGGAGAGAACAGACGACACTGTAGTCTTCCAGAGACCACGACCAGAGCCTCGTCCGAATCCACTTCCACCTCCACCGTACCAACCCGATCCTGCCCTGCCACCGCACAATCCACTCAACCCCTTCAGCACCCCCCTCCAACGCACTCCTGCCGTGCCTCGGCGCCCCCATCCACATCAGGCATCGCCATCGGTCCGGTGGCTTCAGGCGATCTCCTCGGGTCGCCAGACTCCCGGTGGACTCCCGCACACACCAGAGCAAGTAAGATGTATGGATTAAGCTCTGATCCTGAGATAGCTGATATCTATCCTCTTACCGCCGTAGCTCCGCTGTCACAGCATCTTTTTTTTTGTACTGCTGGGGAGCTTAACCTAACGGACTGAGTAACATGTAATGTTAACCTGTTATGTTATAAGCATTATTGTGTTTACAAGAAGTTCTAGATAAGTTTGGTTAGTGGATTTACGGAGGTCAGTGAAGGTCTCATGCCCTGTGAAGCTGTAAAACCTGTCAATCATCCTAGCTACCTATGGGGGTGGGTGGCACACATGAGCGTACTTGGGATTGGCAGACAGAGTGTGGGTGGATGTTGTTCTTTGTGCTGCTAGCCGGTGAAGAAGCAGACTATGAGCGGGAGCGGATTGTTAAGCAGGTTGTGCACGTTTAACGGTGTTGACTGTTGTTTGGCGTAGGCTACGGCCCACAGTAGCCTGTGTACTGTCCTCTAATAAAAGACAACAAGTACGGTAACGTCTCGTAGCTTTCCTTACTAAGGGTTGTGGTGGAAAAAAATCCTATACCCGCTTTGCGTGAGTCTTTTCATGCTGAAATACATAATACCAAAAACCAGGTTGTCTTTTAAGTATTTATTCTCTGTGCAGAGAAGGTTCAATCATCACAACAGAATGCGTTCAGTCTCAGTGAGGAAGAACCTCGAAAAAAGTGAACAAGTTTTCTTTATACAGAATGAGTAAAGGTGGGGGCCGATGGCCGACGTTACAGACGTCTCAGACTTTTGGTCTCAGACTGATGGAACAACAAGTGAAAACAAACAGCCAGCAACCAAAACAAGCAGCCCAAAGGCCTCAGCATGGAGCATTCTCATACAACACAGTTAGTTATCCATGTGAACAGAGAGGGAGAATTCTTCTTCTGCACAACAGAGACACGGTGAAGATCAACAAAGTCCAGAGCAAAATTACTTCTGCATGAATACAATATACTGAGTAGAAATATATACTACGTAAAAAAGGACCATTACAATCCTCCCCTTGATCATTACATTAGATCACTACAATAGTATATATTCCCTGCAAGAAGTGAGAACATAAGTCAATAATATTTCATAACGATTTTAGTTAAGGGCATCATTAGTAGTGAAAACACCAAGCCTGTGGAGGAAACAAAATCTTTATCATAGTTGTGAAAAGTGTCTAATTGTGCAGTCGTTAGAACAGAGTGCTCATGGGAATACAGGAGGAGTGGATGGGACACTGATTTGTTGATGGTTCTCACTGAAGGACAGTCTAACAGACGGATTGACACGTACCATCATCTGGATAGTTCACTAGTTAGTTTGGTTAACATTGACAGGCGAGACTAGAGAAGTTGACTGACATGCGGACAGAATAATTAAGGTGTTGAAACAGATTTCGTTGTAGCCTGTCGTCAATCAGGGGCATATCAAAACATCAACACATAATACTCAAAATGGTTTACATATGCACATCATGAATCAATAAGGTTAAGGCATTAGCTGCTTTTTTCAAATTGTAGGCAACTCTATGTTGTAGCAAGCTAGGGAATGTTAACATGAACATGGGAAGATAAGTCTCCTGAGATGAGGTGAAGCACAGACCCTCTCTGTTGAACTGTATCATAAGACAACATATCAGTGAGTTTCATAACAAACAATAATCAAACAACTTAAACGATTTGTAAGAAATTCTATCATATTACAATAATGCACATTCAGAATCAAGTGCCAGCTTATTCCTTTATCAGGTAAACTAAAGAAAAGCACAAGCTGTTTTATGAGATCATATTTCTCAGATAACAAGCTGTAATAATAAACATAAGTATTACACAGAAATGTCACTATTAAAGTACTACTACTCCTCTAAGGGAGCAAAACAGTCGGGCATTGACAACAAGTCACATGTTGCAGGATCGGCCTTTTTTTTTTTTTTTCCTTTTCTAACAGCATGTCTAGGGCCAATTTAAATCAGTTTAGTGTATTCATATCACATGTTATTTGCTGTTTAGTTAAATTACAAATCGTTTCTTTAATCTGATGGTTGCTGGTTTTTGGTTCTATGTTATTTGGTTGCCATGGTTTCTCATGCATCAATTATTAGGAAACACAATTATTATTGCACAAAAGTACAGAAAACACATTGAACCTCTTAGGCCACACCCCCCCGGACCGTGGAATGGGTGCCATGGTGCTGGAGATCTGCCTTCCATCGCCGTTACTTAGGTGCTCGATGAGTTGTTAGCAAACAATACATTTTCTTTAAAATACAAAAAAAACTGTGCACTCTTTTGTGTACCATGCTGAATTAATACAATAACATTCCATATTTCTTTGCTTTGTTTCCACTGACCGTTACTTTAAGTCTAGTCTTAAAATCCTGGAATCTACAGATGAATGATGCTACTTAGTCTATTCTAATAAATCCCTGCTGTGATACATCATAACGTATTGTATTGTCATTCCTAATAATAACTTAATAAAACACAAATATTTATCGCTGCAGTTCTTTTACATTCCTTAATGTCAGTTAACAACTAATTTGAATACAGTGATATTTATATTATTTAATGTAGAGGCTCAGCAGCTCATCATGTTATCATGTTATTTTAGAGAGATAGATAGATAGATAGATAGATAGATAGATAGATAGATAGATAGATAGATAGATAGATAGATAGATAGATAGATAGATAGATTGTAGATAGATAGATAGATAGATAGATAGATAGATAGATTGTAGATAGATAGATAGATAGATTGTAGATAGATAGATAGATAGATAGATAGATAGATAGATAGATTGTAGATAGATTGTAGATAGATTGTAGATAGATAGATTGTAGATAGATAGATAGATAGATAGATAGATAGATAGATAGATAGATAGTAGATAGATAGATAGATAGACAGACAGACAGACAGACAGACAGACAGACAGACAGACAGATAGATAGATAGATAGATAGATAGATTGTAGATAGATTGTAGATAGATAGATAGATAGATAGATTGTAGATAGATAGATAGATAGATAGATTATAGATAGATAGATAGATAGATAGATAGATAGATAGATAGATTGTAGATAGATAGATTGTAGATAGATAGATAGATAGATAGATAGATAGATAGATAGATAGATAGATAGATAGATAGATTGTAGATAGATAGATAGATAGATAGATAGATAGATAGATTATAGATAGATAGATAGATAGATAGATAGATAGATTGTAGATAGATAGATAGATAGATAGATAGATAGATAGATAGATAGATAGATAGATAGATAGATAGATTGTAGATAGATAGATAGATTGTAGATAGATAGATAGATAGATAGATAGATAGATAGATTGTAGATAGATTGTAGATAGATTGTAGATAGATAGATTGTAGATAGATAGATAGATAGATAGATAGATAGTAGATAGATAGATAGATAGATAGATAGATAGACAGACAGACAGACAGACAGACAGACAGACAGACAGACAGACAGATAGATAGATAGATAGATAGATAGATAGATAGATTGTAGATAGATTGTAGATAGATAGATAGATAGATAGATAGATAGATAGATTGTAGATAGATAGATAGATAGATAGATTATAGATAGATAGATAGATAGATTGTAGATAGATAGATTGTAGATAGATAGATAGATAGATAGATAGATAGATAGATAGATAGATAGATAGATAGATAGATTGTAGATAGATAGATAGATAGATAGATTGTAGATAGATAGATAGATAGATAGATAGATTGTAGATAGATAGATAGATAGATTATAGATAGATAGATAGATAGATAGATAGATAGATAGATAGATAGATAGATAGATAGATAGATAGATAGATAGACTGTAGATAGATAGATAGATAGATAGGTAGATAGATTGTAGATAGATAGATAGATAGATTGTACATAGATAGATAGATAGATAGATAGATAGATTGTAGATAGATAGATAGATTATAGATAGATAGATAGATAGATAGATAGATAGATAGATAGATAGATAGATAGATAGATTGTAGATAGATAGATAGATAGATTGTAGATAGATAGATAGATAGATTGTAGATAGATAGATAGATTGTAGATAGATAGATAGATAGATTGTAGATAGATAGATAGATTATAGATAGATAGATAGATAGATAGATAGATAGATAGATAGATAGATAGATAGATAGATAGATTGTAGATAGATAGATAGATTGTAGATAGATAGATAGATAGATTGTACATAGATAGATAGATAGATAGATAGATAGATAGATAGATAGATAGATAGATTATAGATAGATTATAGATAGATAGATAGATAGATAGATAGATAGATAGATAGATAGATTGTAGATAGATAGAAGATAGATAGATAGATAGATAGATAGATAGATAGATAGATTGTAGATAGATAGATAGATAGATAGATAGATAGATAGACAGATAGATTGTAGATAGATAGAAGATAGATAGATAGATAGATAGATAGATAGATAGATAGATAGATAGATAGATAGATAGATTGTAGATAGATAGATAGATAGATTGTAGATAGATAGATAGATAGATAGATAGATAGATAGATAGATAGATTGTAGATAGATAGATAGATAGAGAGATACTTTATTCATCCTGTAAGGGGGAATGTATTTGTTACAGCAGCAGAAAATATACTAAAGCAATTAAAGTAACAGAGTAAAAAGACAACATATCAGTGAGTTTCATAACAAACAATAATCAAACAACTTAAACGATTTGTAAGAAATTCTATCATATTACAATAATGCACATTCAGAATCAAGTGCCAGCTTATTCCTTTATCAGGTAAACTAAAGAAAAGCACAAGCTGTTTTATGAGATCATATTTCTCAGATAACAAGCTGTAATAATAAACATAAGTATTACACAGAAATGTCACTATTAAAGTACTA
Source organism: Cebidichthys violaceus (assembly GCF_023349555.1). NCBI lineage: Eukaryota > Metazoa > Chordata > Actinopteri > Perciformes > Stichaeidae > Cebidichthys > Cebidichthys violaceus. The sequence continues at coordinate 79,001 of NW_027176294.1, read as the reverse complement.
CTACTCCTCTAAGGGAGCAAAACAGTCGGGCATTGACAACAAGTCACATGTTGCAGGATCGGCCTTTTTTTTTTTTTTTCCTTTTCTAACAGCATGTCTAGGGCCAATTTAAATCAGTTTAGTGTATTCATATCACATGTTATTTGCTGTTTAGTTAAATTACAAATCGTTTCTTTAATCTGATGGTTGCTGGTTTTTGGTTCTATGTTATTTGGTTGCCATGGTTTCTCATGCATCAATTATTAGGAAACACAATTATTATTGCACAAAAGTACAGAAAACACATTGAACCTCTTAGGCCACACCCCCCCGGACCGTGGAATGGGTGCCATGGTGCTGGAGATCTGCCTTCCATCGCCGTTACTTAGGTGCTCGATGAGTTGTTAGCAAACAATACATTTTCTTTAAAATACAAAAAAAACTGTGCACTCTTTTGTGTACCATGCTGAATTAATACAATAACATTCCATATTTCTTTGCTTTGTTTCCACTGACCGTTACTTTAAGTCTAGTCTTAAAATCCTGGAATCTACAGATGAATGATGCTACTTAGTCTATTCTAATAAATCCCTGCTGTGATACATCATAACGTATTGTATTGTCATTCCTAATAATAACTTAATAAAACACAAATATTTATCGCTGCAGTTCTTTTACATTCCTTAATGTCAGTTAACAACTAATTTGAATACAGTGATATTTATATTATTTAATGTAGAGGCTCAGCAGCTCATCATGTTATCATGTTATTTTAGAGAGATAGATAGATAGATAGATAGATAGATAGATAGATAGATAGATAGATAGATTGTAGATAGATAGATAGATAGATAGATAGATAGATAGATTGTAGATAGATAGATAGATAGATTGTAGATAGATAGATAGATAGATAGATAGATTGTAGATAGATTGTAGATAGATTGTAGATAGATAGATTGTAGATAGATAGATAGATAGATAGATAGTAGATAGATAGATAGATAGATAGATAGATAGATAGACAGACAGACAGACAGACAGACAGACAGACAGATAGATAGATAGATAGATAGATAGATTGTAGATAGATTGTAGATAGATAGATAGATAGATAGATTGTAGATAGATAGATAGATAGATAGATAGATTATAGATAGATAGATAGATAGATAGATAGATAGATAGATTGTAGATAGATAGATTGTAGATAGATAGATAGATAGATAGATAGATAGATAGATAGATAGATAGATAGATAGATAGATAGATTATAGATAGATAGATAGATAGATAGATAGATAGATTATAGATAGATAGATAGATAGATAGATTGTAGATAGATAGATAGATAGATAGATAGATAGATAGATAGATAGATAGATAGATAGATTGTAGATAGATAGATAGATTGTAGATAGATAGATAGATAGATAGATAGATAGATAGATAGATTGTAGATAGATTGTAGATAGATTGTAGATAGATAGATTGTAGATAGATAGATAGATAGATAGATAGATAGATAGATAGTAGATAGATAGATAGATAGATAGATAGATAGACAGACAGACAGACAGACAGACAGACAGACAGACAGACAGACAGACAGACAGACAGACAGACAGATAGATAGATAGATAGATAGATAGATAGATAGATAGATTGTAGATAGATTGTAGATAGATAGATAGATAGATAGATAGATAGATAGATTGTAGATAGATAGATAGATAGATAGATTATAGATAGATAGATAGATAGATAGATAGATAGATTGTAGATAGATAGATAGATAGATAGATAGATAGATAGATAGATAGATAGATAGATAGATTGTAGATAGATAGATAGATAGATAGATTGTAGATAGATAGATAGATAGATAGATAGATTGTAGATAGATAGATAGATAGATTATAGATAGATAGATAGATAGATAGATAGATAGATAGATAGATAGATAGATAGATAGATAGACTGTAGATAGATAGATAGATAGATAGGTAGATAGATTGTAGATAGATAGATAGATAGATTGTACATAGATAGATAGATAGATAGATAGATAGATTGTAGATAGATAGATAGATTATAGATAGATAGATAGATAGATAGATAGATAGATAGATTGTAGATAGATAGATAGATAGATTGTAGATAGATAGATAGATAGATTGTAGATAGATAGATAGATTGTAGATAGATAGATAGATAGATTGTAGATAGATAGATAGATTATAGATAGATAGATAGATAGATAGATAGATAGATAGATAGATAGATAGATAGATAGATAGATTGTAGATAGATAGATAGATTGTAGATAGATAGATAGATAGATTGTACATAGATAGATAGATAGATAGATAGATAGATAGATAGATAGATAGATAGATAGATTATAGATAGATTATAGATAGATAGATAGATAGATAGATAGATAGATAGATAGATAGATAGATTGTAGATAGATAGAAGATAGATAGATAGATAGATAGATAGATAGATAGATAGATTGTAGATAGATAGATAGATAGATAGATAGATAGATAGACAGATAGATTGTAGATAGATAGAAGATAGATAGATAGATAGATAGATAGATAGATAGATAGATAGATAGATAGATAGATAGATAGATAGATTGTAGATAGATAGATAGATAGATTGTAGATAGATAGATAGATAGATAGATAGATAGATAGATAGATAGATAGATTGTAGATAGATAGATAGATAGAGAGATACTTTATTCATCCTGTAAGGGGGAATGTATTTGTTACAGCAGCAGAAAATATACTAAAGCAATTAAAGTAACAGAGTAAAAAATAAAAGTATAAAGTATAAAAATGCACAATACATACAATAAAAATAGCAGAGTAAAAATATAAAATATATTTTTAAACTTGCACAGTAGTGTATACAATGAAATAGAATGGTATCATTAACTAAGCTAAAATAAACAGTAGTGCAAAGATTTAGATTTAGTATAAGAGGAGTAAAATGTTCTAAAACGTTTGTACTCCTTGTATTTAAATGGTGTTTTTATTTGCTTTGATGATACATCAAGATTTTGATGACCAGTTGAAGAAAGGGATCATAACCTGCATGGAACCTGCATGGAACAGTTACACAGTAAAAGTATAAGATTCAATCTTATTCAATCTCTTATCACTGGTAGAAGACTGGGATTTTGGTAGTCTTTTAGACAAAGGTTGTGGTTTTAAACAACGCTGCTGAATATTAAATTCTGTACAAAATGTGGATAACACATATACTTAAAACTACATATTTCCCCTGTACCAAGTTATCTCTGCTGTGAGCTAATTTAGCGTACTACTGGAAGAGAGCATGTGGCAAATGTCTGCAATAATTGAATATCATAAGTGAGGGATATTTCTGTAGGCTCACCTAGCATGGGTGTTGTGAGCTAAAAAGAGTAACCTGATAATAAAAAACGCTTGCTTAGTCGTAGCATCAGCTGCAGCATTTCCTGTTGAAATAGGATCAGAAGCGTTAGTGTGAGCATCACATTTCATAACAGACAGTTTTAGGGAATGCATTCTTTACTTGTCATCTGAATATAAGAAGTTTTCCGAGCAACTATGACAAATTAATTCATTATTTGTCTTTACTTAAGCATGAATTTGCATGTATTGCCCTCTCAGAAACATGGCTTACTGAGGACTCTAGATACATCTTTAAAATAACAAAATACAGTTCAGTTCACCATGTAGGAGAGGATGGATCTGGAGGTGGACTATCTCTGTTTATTCATGGTGACTATGAATTCAACAGTTTGTCTTTACTCTCATTACTTTTTCCTCTTATTTATAAAGCAACATGAGTTACAGAGTTACATGAGTTCTGTATTCAAGATTAATAGAGCTAAACATATTAATACAATAATGGATAATACATCGTTCCACAGTAATGTTAGGCACATCTAATGTATTAATCTAATCTAATGTGTGAAACGGCAGAAAGGAACCATGAGCTCCCCATGTTCCTGAGTCAGAACTGATGTCATGTAAACGTCTCTTTGGTCAACGTACTGAGTGAACGGTGTGTCTAGTTTAAGTAGTCCAAGTGTCAGAGCTCACAGTAAAGCTCTTCATGTCATTAAAGCAGCAGTCGAGGAGTCAGTCCAGGTCAGTTTGTTCTGCGCAGAAAGATGTTTACCATGAATCATGGGAGAGAGGGATGCCTCTCTTTCTGAGTAGTTTAGGATCCACTGATCTAATATGACGTCATTCATATAAAGCTCATCATCTGTTTCTTATGTTGTGTTTTAGGCACATTTTGAATTGCCTGTATTCTCTTGGGAGAGAGAGTTTTGCCCTCTGCTGTGATCACATGTCCCAGATATGAAACTTTATCCAGAGCAAATTTCAATTTGACGGATAGCCTTGTGACCATTTGCAGCCAAAATTGAAGTAGGATAACTGTAATTGTAAATTACTCTAATCTGCATGCTTCTTCTGTGGGGCTGCAAATCATGATGTCATCAACATATTGTAACAAGGCAGAACCATTTGGTAACTATAAATTAGCCAGATTGTCTCTCAAGACACTGTTTAACACCAGGGCATTCTGGGTATCCCTGAGGACACCGGGTCCCTTTCAATTAGAAGCTACCCAAAAGTGACTCTTTGTGCACAGGTACAGAAATAAAAATCTAAAAAAACATTGACCAAGTCGAAGACGGAGAAACTGTGTCTGGAGGGATGAGTGACATCATGGTGTGGATTGTAGGTGCTCGCGGTGCACCGAAGCATTAACTGCTTGTGAATCTTAGACAAATCGTCACTCAGTCGGTTCCTCCAGGTCTGAATTTTCTTTACCAGAACAATTGGTGTGCGCACCACCAGAGAATCATCACAAATCAGATTTTGGGTGAACCACCAAAGGTGTCACACCCCTCACCAGTCCTACGTCATATTTGTGTGCAGACCATAGAGAGGAAGGCACCTCAGACAGCTCAGCCATGTTTACAGACGGAACATTTCAAACCATGGTGTGTGTGTGTGTGTGTGTGTGTGTGTGTGTGTGTGTTTATCAAACATAAGTTGAGTTACTCTTTTACTGTTAACATTGATGTACATCATATTCTATTCTGTATACATCACCCTTATTACTGAAGTGAGTTGAGTCTTACTGTGCAGCCAGTCAGACATGTCCTTCCATCTCCAATAATGGGCCTCATGCATAGGACACATAGGACACATAGGACACATAGGACACATGTGTGAACTCCCTCTTAAACAACCCAGATTGTGTGGGAGACAGAGAAACAGAGACAGCAGCAGCATTTTCTGTCCAATAAATGTCCATCATACATAATTTCTCTACCTACCAAATGTATAGGGCAGTGATCAGACAGTAGGAATGAATGTTTGTCTGTGATGTTATCTAACATACAGGATAAGGGCTTTGTGTACATTTCACTAATTGGTATTCCCCTGAGCCAATCAAAAATGTAACATATTTACCTTTAATAGTTAACGTGTCTTGTGGTAACTTTCTACAAACTTAATTTTTGTTTGAGTACATCTGGTATGTGGGTGTGAGTGGTGTTTGTATGGTTTCTAATGTGTGTATTGATGTACAAGGTTGTCATAGGCAGAATCTAAAGTTAACTCACCCTCTGTGTTGTAATGTGTGTGCGTCGAATGGTCCATCACTGAGGTCCGCCCCTCCGCCTGCTCCTCCCCTCTTGACTGCTGATGTTGAGCCCTCCCACCAGTCCTGTCTCCATGGAGATTGTGGGCCGTCCCTTAGACAATGTCCAAGTTGCCACTTTTATGGCACACAAAGTTTTCAGCCGGTGTCTGTTTTCCAAAGTCAATTTTCCTCCTCGCCTGTCACGGCCTGATTCCATCGTCAGCTGGGCCTCCTCCAGTTTGAGCTGATGAAAGTCTTTGCTTGTTCTCTGTCGTACTGCTTCTCAGCGTCTTCAGCATCTTGTAATATGGTTGCAGTCTTCCATATCACACAACTCTCTTCAGTGTGATGTTTTTCAGATTCATAGATGGCAGGAAAGCCTTCTTACAAAGTTCTGTGGTATATAACATATTCCAGGTTGATTACGGCTGGTATGAATGCCACACATCTTTTATGAAAACGCACAAAGGAGGTCATAGTTCTCTTGAATTCTGTGAAGTTGCTCTTTGAACTCTCCACATGAGTCATGGCTTCTTCTTCTTCACGTCTTCTGTCTCTGTTGTAATGTCCTCTTTTTCTCGCGTTCAGATAATCCAGGTTCATATTGTCACCAGTGTTCATTGACGGGCTTGTAGCTGTGAGCGTTGACATGGTGCCTGTAGGTTTTGATGAGTCTCGTCCTTCTTCATCCTTGGAGTGTTGAGCGGTGGGTTTGGCTGTAATGTTGTTTGTGCCTGGGGAGCATACAGCAGCGGCATTGCGGAGACCAGATCAGGATCCACTCGACCATGTAAAACAAATTCAAAACAAAAAACAAAAAACTTCAGTTTCAGCAGTATATTTTCCTTTTCTATCAGTTGTATGTGTCTTATTCAAATACATCTGTTTCTTTCTTTACCTCTTGGACATTACTTCATCTGTTTCTGCTTCGCCTTTTCCTCTCTGCTCCAGACACGGTTTGAGTTGATCACATTTTTGTCGTAGGCTAAAGTTGCCTTTTCCAGGGAACCCCAATTTCATCCATTCTTCCAATTGTTTGGCCGTCTGATTATCTTTGTCCCACATGTATTTTATTATTGGAGGTAAGACCTTAGCATCGGCCACTTTGACTCTCACCCATTTTCTCTAATTACAGTTGATTCTCGTATCTTAAACGAAGACCCTTTCTCACTGTCTGACACCCTTATGTGTGAGAATACCGGCTTTTAACGGCGCCAACTTCTCTCTAGTTAACTGTCAACAGAATTCCATAAACCCATCTGGTCCAATCAATGAACTTGAAAGGATACACCAAATACTCTATAAAACCTGCAAGTTATACAAGGACATCCAATGTCCAGCACCCTTATGTGCGAGAATAAAGTTTACCCTCAAAGTGTCTGTTCCATCACAAAATAATCTCTCACCGGGTGGGATTCTTTTTCCGGTTCCAGGATCAGAGCGGCAATCTCGAGCCCTGCCTGACGACAGCCTCTCACCTTTAAGGAGGAATCAACTATTATTTGCGCTTCTGTCATCTAACAGAGTCCTGATTACTCGTCCGATCCCATCCTCGTCGCCATTTGTGGTGGAAAAAAATCTTTTTAACGTCCCTGTGAGAAATAACTGAGATGACGAACTTCTTAAAGTATTAAAATCATATTTAATGAACAGACAGTTTGTAATAATTCAGCTGAATGGATAGAGCTCTTTCCCCACAGATGGTTCGGAGTTCTAACAACAAGGAACAGTATAACAAAGTATAATGTGCACATTATCTCGCCCCCTCCCCCCTTCGCAGATGTCCTCCTCCTCTGCCTTCCGATGCATCCACCAAGGCCGAGTTCCCAGCCTTGGTATTGTTATTGAGGGAAGAGGGTTAGACATGAAAATACATTCGATATGATAACATTTTATTAAGTTAAAATGAATATATGCAGGTTTAAGCCATACAAGTTATAACTAAGAGAATGGTATGATACATTTCTCCAACAAAAGCGAATACATGTTTGTGCTTGAAGGAGAAAAACGGTCTGTCTTCTGTGCTATGAGGCAGTCTCTGTGATGAAGGAATACAATTTACGTCGACATTTTGACACCAAACACAGAGCTAAATTTAGCCTCCAAGAAAAAAATAAAATTGTCCAAGAATTAAAAGGCAGACTGTATTCACAGCAGAATATATTTACAAAAGCTACAGCCCAGTGCATGCTAAAGGTATGTGAGCAGGTGAGCTCCGACCAGATACGGACTTTTACAAATGTCAGTTTGTGAAGAAACACCATTGCATACCGAGTTCAGGAACTAGCAGGCAATCTAACAACACAGCTAGCTGACGAGCAGGTACTTGTCTTTTTCATTAGCTGTTGATGAAAGCACAGACAACACGGATACATCATACATCTATCAGTGTTTATAAGAGGCCGAAGGCAGACCTGACCGTCAGTGAGGAGCTCTTGGATGTAACTGCATGAATGAGACGACGACGGGGACATTAGTGATGCAGAGAGAGGACAAAAATAGCTTTGAACAAAGTTAATGTAATAACTTGTGCTTGATGATATTTGACTTTTTTTGCTTTAAAAGTTTGATCTTTGATAGAGTAATGTGGATTTCTTAACCCTAATTTAAAAGGATTTATGTTATAATAACAGAAATGTGCTTAAATATATTTTTACATTTATATATTACATTACATTACAGTCATTTACCAGACGCTTTTATCCAAAGCGACTTACAATTCAGTATCTATCTATATAACTGCATGTACAATATTGTTACACTTGAACAATAATCAAATGCAGAGATAATTATTTAAATATGTTAGGGAGTAGTTACAGTTATACAGTCTTACATTTACAACCGGCCCTTTGAGGGAAAGCATGATGCTGATGTGGCCCGAGGTGAAAATGAGTTTGACACCCCTGATGTAGATGTTGAACAGAAGAGGCCCCAGTATTGAACCTGGGGGAACTCCACATTTCATTCTGATGTGTAATTAGCTACAGACACAAAGTATTCTCGGTCCTTCAGGTAGGATTCAAAACAGTTAAGTGCAGTGCCACAGAGTCCCACCCAGATTTTTAGTCTTTCTAGTAGTTTGTCATGGTCGACCGTGTGGAATGCAACACTGAGATCCAGTAATACTAAGACTGAAATTCTGCCATTGTCTGTGTTTAAATGGATAAAAGTAAATTCAGTGAAGGAGAAACAAGCAAACTGACGCACACATGTATGGATCACCATAGCAACACACAGGAAGGTGGCTGGATGTGCTCAGAGAGATATTGATCTGTTGATCGACAGTCAGATGCACCAGTCGGTTTGTGTACAAGCCTCACTTGAACCGTGGGCTGGGCTGAAAGTGTTGATGCAGCTAAAAACAACACAAACAGATTCACAGCTTCAGATCAATTTCAAAATAAAAAGCAGAGATTGAAAAATGAACCTCCAGAGCAAAACAATATGAGGTGATGTGAATAAAGAAAGCAGCAGAGCTGAAAACATCCTGCAGCTTTATGAAGGACTAATTCAAGTCAAACAACACAGAAACATGATGCCAGTGAACTGAGTGAGACACAGTCAGTTCCAGTGATAGAAAGCAAACAGTTACACACAGACTGCAGTAGTTCTAGTAGTAGTAGTAAGTAGCTGTAACTGCTGATGTTAACACATCTATCAGAAATAAAAAGACGACACTGACAGCATTTATCTGATAGGAACAGCTCAGCCTGTCATGGAAACAGTCCTATAATCTGCAATCAGTCAGCAGCTTCTTGTGAAATCAGATATTATCAGTTTCACACAACCGCAGTTCAGAGATAAAATATGCAAATATGTGTAAAACTAAAGACAAGTAACTCATCAGTGAAGACGATCAGAGCAGAAAACTCACAAATATTTCTCTTGAATCATTATATCGGAGAATAAACTGCTCACTCACACCAACAACAACGTTTTTTATTCTATTCTTCTTTTAGTCAAGTTTGAATCTATTATTCAAAATCCAGTCAGTGTATTTAAGATAGTACTGGATTTATCCACTGAAAAGTGTGAAGAGTGCAAATATAAAAGTAACTAGAGACCATCTTACGATGTGATCACACCGGCCGCGATGCCAAATCAGGCCAGAGGCGTAAAGTGATGGAGCCAATGGCCACTTCCCCACCTTCCTTTTGATCTCAACTACACACCTGTAAAGATTCCTGACTGCACCATTGTGACGCCATCACAGTCACAAAAACCTGTTCACAGACACACAAGGTTTGTTCTTTTGCTTTTGTCTTTCTTTCTTTTACTACTACTACAGAACACAGACACATGATGATGATGATGATGATGATGATATCTATAACTTATTCTATGATTAGTTGTTAGTCTTTATTTTATATTAAATGTGAAAGTCCATTGTAGTCAACAAGCTGAACTCGAGGGCCTAAACAGAATCACAAAGTTATAGCTATTTTATAATTGAAGAATTTTTCACAAATACACTACATGTATTCTAATTATTTTTCCCATTACATTATTTTCTCATTGCACAGCTACTGTCTTCCTCAGTTGCTCTGCTTCCAGTGCAGCTTGTTTTAAGTAGAGCTTTTATCCAATCACATTTCACCTCTATGTCTCTATGTAAGAAGAAAGGTCCAAGGCCCGCTAGAAAGCCTTTGCAGTTTAAGTATATGGTTACGATATTGTTGATTGTCATAGTCTTCAACCAATCAGATTTTCTGTTGGACGTATTCTTTGATGTGTCAGAGCTGTCTAGGTGGCCTACAAGTACGTCAGCATTAACGTGCAGCGTGATTGGTCAGTGGGCTAGCATGACTGTTGTGATGCTTGCTAGCAGAAATTAGTATTAGTAGTAAGAGTTCAAGTTGAAAGATATGTAAGAAGTTATGACATCGACATGACATTTTTAGCGTTTTGCTGGGCGTAGATTCTTTTTTTTTCCTAGCTTTGTTTTTTTTAACACTCAATGGCTGAAGGAGGAGAAACGGATTTGGGAGTTACTGGCAACGCCTTTCTGGAGAAGGACATTTCCAGAAAAGCTGGACATCGTATCAAAGGGTCGGCCAACCCCACAGCTGGCAGCCCTGACCCAGCCAGGAAAAGGATTTGTACGAACGGTATTTCTGGCTAACTGCGTCGGAGAAGCGTTGCACATTTTATGGCTAATAATGTGTTTTATTTGCGACTGAGCGTCTTGGTGTTTGGAGCTACGCTAACCTGAGTTGGCTAACCAAGGCAGCAACAAGACATCATAGCACGACAGGACACTTACAAGCTACGGTGCTTTTGAAAACTTTTGGAGAGACCCGAGTGGATCTACAACTCAACGAACACGTTCACAAGAGGACCTCTTACCGGAACTGAACCGCACCGATGTTCAGTACAACCGCGTCATTGAACTCTTTGTGAACAAAGAAAGGAGGATGGTCTTTAAGTGAACAGCAGCTTTGGTAAGTGAACTGCTTTTGTTTTGTTTTTCATCCGCAGTAGCGTTACTACTGTGTTAATTATTCTATGGTATCGTTTTTATGATATGGTTAATATTGTTCTCTCTGATGTGAATAATATCTGAATGGCCTGTGCTCTTCTCTGTGTGGTGGAATACGTGTTTTAGCGCTGCAGAGTTGCTGGATTGATGTGTCATGCTTTGTTGTCATATAAATATATGTGACTGCTTCTTGTGAGTTTGTTTTTGTCATTGTGTTAATTACATTGATTTTGACTCTATGCATTGTCCGTTAATGACGAAGCATCCCGTCATGCGCGTATTCATGTATCTGCACTCTGCAGTTAGTGTATTTGTAGGTGTTGAGGCTCATTTTGACACGAAACAAATAATAACTTGTTCGGACGTGTGATTCTCTGTTTGGGGTTTTGTTTTCTTTTACAAAGCAAGAATTATGGTCTGGAGAAATGGGGATTGTGTGGCGATTGCTTTAGCCCTGTTTGAATCAGTAGGGAACAGCTGCCTACTGCGGGGAGAGTTTGTAGCGTGTGTGCTGCTGTTGGTTTTCCTGCTAAGCTAGTTTAGCATAGTGCGCCTCCCAGAACACACGAGCCTCACCAGAGTACAATGTTGTTCTTCCGTAGTGGGCGTGTCAGACAGCACGTTGGGTGGGTTGCCAGGTTGAGCGCAGTGGCTCCACCGAAAGGACATTATATTTCCCACAATTTAAGCGTCTGCATTTTCCAAATGCACTAGTATTATTCAAATGTATTGTTCGGTTCGTAAGCCTCCTACCGAGCGGTTTAATGCGAATATGTGTATTATTACACCCCTAGAAACAGCTGAGCGCTGACTTTCAATCGTTCGTTTGTTTAATTGAAGAAAATTCTGGCACATCCAGTTGTTGATTTGTTCAATGCATTTACCCAGCACTTGCATGGGATTATAAATCCCATGGTGATATAGTTATGTAGATTTGTGTGTCGTCTGCATAATTATGATAACACACTTTGTTGTTTTATATAATCTGAGCTAGGGGAAGCATGTAGATCAGACATGTCAAACTCAGATACGCCCGCCAGATACGCCCTCCACGTCATTTTATGTGGCCCGCAAATCCGCCAGCGAAAAAAAAAAAAAAAAAGTTATACTTGAAAATAAAAATATCCCCATGGTCGAAATTATAAGATAGAAAGTGGAAATTAGCAGACAGCATGTTGTCTGTGTGCCGACATATCACAACAGGTGGACAGGAGAGGGATCAGCACGTAAAGTGGTTTTCCAACAAGTGATTGAGTTGAAAATGATCGACAAATAATCCCAAAATGGCAACGAAGAGACAAATGTATGCAGAGGGAAGAAAATAATTTTATGAAAGATGGGAAAGCGAATACGTGTTTGTGCTTCAAGGAGAAAAACGGTCTGTCTTCTGTGCTATGAGGCAGTCTCTGTGATGAAGGAATACAATTTACGTCGACATTTTGACACCAAACACAGAGCTAAATTTAGCCTCCAAGAAAAAAATTAAATTGTCCAAGAATTAAAAGGCAGACTGCAATCACAGCAGAATATATTTACAAAAGCTACAGCCCAGTGCATGCTAAAGGTGTGTGAGCAGGTGAGCTCCGACCAGATACGGACTTTTACAAATGTCAGTTTGTGAAGAAACACCATTGCATACCGAGTTCAGGAACTAGCAGGCAATCTAACAACACAGCTAGCTGACGAGCAGGTACTTGTCTTTTTCATTAGCTGTTGATGAAAGCACAGACAACACGGATACATCATACATCTATCAGTGTTTATAAGAGGCTGAAGGCAGACCTGACCGTCAGTGAGGAGCTCTTGGATGTAGCTGCATGAATAAGACGACGACGGGGACATTAGTGATGCAGAGAGAGGACAAAAATAGCTTTGAACAAAGTTAATGTAATAACTTGTGCTTGATGATATTTGACTTTATTTGCTTTAAAAGTTTGATCTTTGATAGAGTAATGTGGATTTCTTAACCCTAAATTAAAAGGATTTATGTTATAATAACAGAAATGTGCTTAAATATATTTTTATATTTATATATTACATTACAGTCATTTACCAGACGCTTTTATCCAAAGCGACTTACAATTCAGTAGCTATCTATATAACTGCATGTACAATATTGTTACACTTGAACAATAATCAAATGCAGAGATAGTTATTTAACAATATGTTAGGGAGTAGTTACAGTTATACAGTCTTACATTTACAACCGGCCCTTTGAGGGAAAGCATGATGCTGATGTGGCCCGAGGTGAAAATTAGTTTGACACCCCTGATGTAGATGTTGAACAGAAGAGGCCCCAGTATTGAACCTGGGGGAACTCCACATTTCATTCTGATGTGTAATTAGCTACAGACACAAAGTATTCTTGGTCCTTCAGGTAGGATTCAAAACAGTTAAGTGCTGTGCCAGAGAGTCCCACCCAGATTTTTAGTCTTTCTAGTAGTATGTCATGGTCGACCGTGTGGAATGCAACACTGAGATCCAATAATACTAAGACTGAAATTCTGCCATTGTCTGTGTTTAAATGGATAAAAGTAAATTCAGTGAAGGAGAAACAAGCAAACTGACGCACACATGTATGGATCACCATAGCAACACACAGGAAGGTGGCTGGATGTGCTCAGAGAGATATTGATCTGTTGATCGACAGTCAGATGCACCAGTCGGTTTGTGTACAAGCCTCACTTGAACCGTGGGCTGGGCTGAAAGTGTTGATGCAGCTAAAAACAACACAAACAGATTCACAGCTTCAGATCAATTTCAAAATAAAAAGCAGAGATTGAAAAATGAACCTCCAGGGCAAAACAATATGAGTTGATGTGAATAAAGAAAGCAGCAGAGCTGAAAACATCCTGCAGCTTTATGAAGGACTAATTCAAGTCAACAACACAGAAACATGATGCCAGTGAACTGAGTGAGACACAGTCAGTTACAGTGATAGAAAGCAAACAGTTACACACAGACTGCAGTAGTTCTAGTAGTAGTAGTAAGTAGCTGTAACTGCTGATGTTAACACATCTATCAGAAATAATAAGACGACACTGACAGCATTTATCTGATAGGAACAGCTCAGCCTGTCATGGAAACAGTCCTATAATCTGCAATCAGTCAGCAGCTTCTTGTGAAATCAGATATTATCAGTTTCACACAACTGCAGTTCAGAGAGGTGTGAATATGATGTGTAAAACTAAAGACAAGTAACTCATCAGTGAAGACGATCAGAGCAGAAAGCTCACAAATATTTCTCTTGAATCATTATATCGGAGAATAAACTGCTCACTCACACCAACAACGTTTTTTATTCTATTCTTCTTTTAGTCAAGTTTGAATCTATTATTGAAAATCCAGTCAGTGTATTTAAGATAGTACTGGATTTATCCACTGAAAAGTGTGAAGAGTGCAAATATAAAAGTAACTAGAGACCATCTTGCGATGTGATCACGCCGGCCGCGATGCCAAATCAGGCCAGAGGCGTAAAGTGATGGAGCCAATGGCCACTTCCCCACCTTCCTTTTGATCTCAACTACACACCTGTAAAGATTCCTGACTGCACCGTTGTGACGCCATCACAGTCACAAAAACCTGTTCACAGACACACAAGGTTTGTTCTTTTGCTTTTCTCTTTCTTTCTTTTACTACTACTACAGAACACAGACACATGATGATGATGAGGATGATGATGATGATGATGATGATGATATCTATAACTTATTCTATGATTAGTTGTTAGTCTTTATTTTATATTAAATGTGAAAGTCCATTGTAGTCAACAAGCTGAACTCGAGGGCGGCAGTTTAAAAAGTCAAATCATTCTTTCTCTGACCACTTCTCCTTGACCTCGATGGAAAACGTCATGAGGTCAGATGAGAAGGAGGATTCATGAGGACAGGCTACCAGTCACAAAGGTTTATATGATACATATTTAGTCAGTGGTGGGCCGTCAGGGCCAGCAAAGCCTTCTCTGCTGGCCTAAACAGAATCACAAAGTTATAGCTATTTTATAATTGAAGAATTTTTCACAAATACACTACATGTATTCTAATTATTTTTCCCATTACATTATTTTCTCATTGCACAGCTACTGTCTTCCTCAGTTGCTCTGCTTCCAGTGCAGCTTGTTTTAAGTAGAGCTTTTATCCAATCACATTTCACCTCTTTGTCTCTATGTAAGAAGAAAGGTCTGAGGCCCGCTAGAAAGCCTTTGCAGTTTAAGTATATGGTTACGATATTGTTGATTGTCATAGTCTTCAACCAATCAGATTTTTAGTTGGACGTATTCTTTGATGTGTCAGAGCTGTCTAGGTGGCCTACAAGTACGTCAGCATTAACGTGCAGCGTGATTGGTCAGTGGGCTAGCATGACTGTTGTGATGCTTGCTAGCAGAAATTAGTATTAGTAGTAAGAGTTCAAGTTGAAAGATATGTAAGAAGTTATGACATCGACATGACATTTTTAGCGTTTTGCTGGGCGTAGATTCTTTTTTTTTCCTAGCTTTGTTTTTTTTAACACTCAATGGCTGAAGGAGGAGAAACGGATTTGGGAGTTACTGGCAACGCCTTTCTGGAGAAGGACATTTCCAGAAAAGCTGGACATCGTATCAAAGGGTCGGCCAACCCCACAGCTGGCAGCCCTGACCCAGCCAGGAAAAGGATTTGTACGAACGGTATTTCTGGCTAACTGTGTCGGAGAAGCGTTGCACATTTTATGGCTAAGAATGTGTTTTATTTGCGACTGAGCGTCTTGGTGTTTGGAGCTACGCTAACCTGAGTTGGCTAACCAAGGCAGCAACAAGACATCATAGCACGACAGGACACTTACAAGCTACGGTGCTTTTGAAAACTTTTGGAGAGACCCGAGTGGATCTACAACTCAACGAACACGTTCACAGGAGGACCTCTTACCGGAACTGAACCGCACCGATGTTCAGTACAACCGCGTCATTGAACTCTTTGTGAACAAAGAAAGGAGGATGGTCTTTAAGTGAACAGCAGCTTTGGTAAGTGAACTGCTTTTGTTTTGTTTTTCATCCGCAGTAGCGTTACTACTGTGTTAATTATTCTATGGTATCGTTTTTATGATATGGTTAATATTGTTCTCTCTGATGTGAATAATATCTGAATGGCCTGTGCTCTTCTCTGTGTGGTGGAATACGTGTTTTAGCGCTGCAGAGTTGCTGGATTGATGTGTCATGCTTTGTTGTCATATAAATATATGTGACTGCTTCTTGTGAGTTTGTTTTTGTCATTGTGTTAATTACATTGATTTTGACTCTATGCATTGTCCGTTAATGACGAAGCATCCCGTCATGCGCGTATTCATGTATCTGCACTCTGCAGTTAGTGTATTTGTAGGTGTTGAGGCTCATTTTGACACGAAACAAATAATAACTTGTTCGGACGCGTGATTCTCTGTTTGGGGTTTTGTTTTCTTTTACAAAGCAAGAATTATGGTCTGGAGAAATGGGGATTGTGTGGCGATTGCTTTAGCCCTGTTTGAATCAGTAGGGAACAGCTGCCTACTGCGGGGAGAGTTTGTAGCGTGTGTGCTGCTGTTGGTTTTCCTGCTAAGCTAGTTTAGCATAGTGTGCCTCCCAGAACACACGAGCCTCACCAGAGTACAATGTTGTTCTTCCGTGGTGGGCGTGTCAGACAGCACGTTGGGTGGGTTGCCAGGTTGAGCGCAGTGGCTCCACCGAAAGGACATTATATTTCCCACAATTTAAGCGTCTGCATTTTCCAAATGCACTAGTATTATTCAAATGTATTGTTCGGTTCGTAAGCCTCCTACCGAGCGGTTTAATGCGAATATGTGTATTATTACACCCCTAGAAACAGCTGAGCGCTGACTTTCAATCGTTCGTTTGTTTAATTGAAGAAAATTCTGGCACATCCAGTTGTTGATTTGTTCAATGCATTTACCCAGCACTTGCATGGGATTATAAATCCCATGGTGATATAGTTATGTAGATTTGTGTGTCGTCTGCATAATTATGATAACACACTTTGTTGTTTTATATAATCTGAGCTAGGGGAAGCATGTAGATCAGACATGTCAAACTCAGATACGCCCGCCAGATATGCCCTCCACGTCATTTCATGTGGCCCGCAAATCCGCCAGCAAAAAAAAACATTAGTGATGCAGAGAGAGGACAAAAATAGCTTTGAACAAAGTTAATGTAATAACTTGTGCTTGATGATATTTGACTTTATTTGCTTTAAAAGTTTGATCTTTGATAGAGTAATGTGGATTTCTTAACCCTAAATTAAAAGGATTTATGTTATAATAACAGAAATGTGCTTAAATATATTTTTATATTTATATATTACATTACAGTCATTTACCAGACGCTTTTATCCAAAGCGACTTACAATTCAGTATCTATCTATATAACTGCATGTACAATATTGTTACACTTGAACAATAATCAAATGCAGAGATAGTTATTTAACAATATGTTAGGGAGTAGTTACAGTTATACAGTCTTACATTTACAACCGGCCCTTTGAGGGAAAGCATGATGCTGATGTGGCCCGAGGTGAAAATGAGTTTGAGACCCCTGATGTAGATGTTGAACAGAAGAGGCCCCAGTATTGAACCTGGGGGAACTCCACATTTCATTCTGATGTGTAATTAGCTACAGACACAAAGTATTCTCGGTCCTTCAGGTAGGATTCAAAACAGTTAAGTGCTGTGCCACAGAGTCCCACCCAGATTTTTTGTCTTTCTAGTAGTTTGTCATGGTCGACCGTGTGGAATGCAACACTGAGATCCAATAATACTAAGACTGAAATTCTGCCATTGTCTGTGTTTAAATGGATAAAAGTAAATTCAGTGAAGGAGAAACAAGCAAACTGACGCACACATGTATGGATCACCATAGCAACACACAGGAAGGTGGCTGGATGTGCTCAGAGAGATATTGATCTGTTGATCGACAGTCAGATGCACCAGTCGGTTTGTGTACAAGCCTCACTTGAACCGTGGGCTGGGCTGAAAGTGTTGATGCAGCTAAAAACAACACAAACAGATTCACAGCTTCAGATCAATTTCAAAATAAAAAGCAGAGATTGAAAAATGAACCTCCAGAGCAAAACAATATGAGGTGATGTGAATAAAGAAAGCAGCAGAGCTGAAAACATCCTGCAGCTTTATGAAGGACTAATTCAAGTCAAACAACACAGAAACATGATGCCAGTGAACTGAGTGAGACACAGTCAGTTCCAGTGATAGAAAGCAAACAGTTACACACAGACTGCAGTAGTTCTAGTAGTAGTAGTAAGTAGCTGTAACTGCTGATGTTAACACATCTATCAGAAATAATAAGACGACACTGACAGCATTTATCTGATAGGAACAGCTCAGCCTGTCATGGAAACAGTCCTATAATCTGCAATCAGTCAGCAGCTTCTTGTGAAATCAGATATTATCAGTTTCACACAACCGCAGTTCAGAGATAAAATATGCAAATATGATGTGTAAAACTAAAGACAAGTAACTCATCAGTGAAGACGATCAGAGCAGAAAGCTCACAAATATTTCTCTTAAATCATTATATCGGAGAATAAACTGCTCACTCACACCAACAACAACGTTTTTTATTCTATTCTTCTTTTAGTCAAGTTTGAATCTATTATTGAAAATCCAGTGTATTTAAGATAGTACTGGATTTATCCACTGAAAAGTGTGAAGAGTGCAAATATAAAAGTAACTAGAGACCATCTTACGATGTGATCACACCGGCCGCGATGCCAAATCAGGCCAGAGGCGTAAAGTGATGGAGCCAATGGCCACTTCCCCACCTTCCTTTTGATCTCAACTACACACCTGTAAAGATTCCTGACTGCACCGTTGTGACGCCATCACAGTCACAAAAACCTGTTCACAGACACACAAGGTTTGTTCTTTTGCTTTTCTCTTTCTTTCTTTTACTACTACTACAGAACACAGACACATGATGATGATGATGATGATGATGATATCTATAACTTATTCTATGATTCGTTGTTAGTCTTTATTTTATATTAAATGTGAAAGTCCATAGTCGTCAACAAGCTGAACTCGAGGGCGACAGTTTAAAAAGTCAAATCATTCTTTCTCTGACCACTTGTCCTTGACCTCGATGGAAAACGTCATGAGGTCAGATGAGAAGGAGGATTCATGAGGACAGGCTACCAGTCACAAAGGTTTATATGATACATATTTAGTGACATGATTGAGTGATGGAGAGAGTTATGAAGAGGTAGGAACATATACAGTGATACTTCTATCTCCTTTCAGGAAATAATATATTTATTTATGTTGTTTATGAGTATTTGTTTATTGGCAGTTTGATATATTTACTGTTCATTTTATTTTGTATTCTTGTTTTGTTTTACTTAGTTGTTACATGTTCAAAATAAAAAGTAAAATGAAGCTAAAAGGCAAATCACACAGCTACAGTGCAGCGCAAGATATGAATAAAAAGTATCAAATTCATATTTCCAGTGTCAAACAGAGAAGTCTTAGAGAACTGAGAGTTGGAGCAGAGCTGCAGATTGTTTCACATTTGTGGAGCATAAAAAGTGAATGCTGCTTCTACTGGTTTAGTTTGGACCTGAACCAGATCCTCAAAGTGATCCATCGTTTACATTAATATTCCAAAACAGCTGAAATAATAGTTTGATCACCTTTCTGTGTTAGATGTCAAATATGTGAGGACACACACACACACACACACACACACACACACACACACACACACACACACACACACTCACCTCTGTTGTCTGGTTAATGATCAGGACACTTTCACTACTTTTCTTTACTTTATGACAGAAAGATGGAGGTGGATTATGATTCAGATGCTCTGTGGCAGCTTTTAAATGTACAGAAAAATGGTGGAAGTTTGGAACGGTCGCAGCCAAAGGACTTCTCTTGAAGAGCTGGAAAGAAAGGAGCTGGACTGTAGAGCATTGGTTATGATAGAACTGGCTCTGGAGGGGTCTGGATCAGGACTCCAACAAGACTTTCTTGTGTTTGACCTCTGAAAAGTGAAAGGCAGGTGTGTAAGTTTGACTCTACTGAATATCTTTGGCTTTTGGACTCTTGGTCGGACAAACGGAGACATTTGAAGATGTCACCTTGGACTCAATCTCAACAATGTGTGCTGCACTAAATACCACTCGTGTTTTATAGACTCAATGATTACTTTAAAAACATATGGATTCATCAACTATTCATATGATGCTGAGTTGCAGCTGTAATGTCTCCTCTGAATGACTCTCTGCTGATGTTGAAACATTTAGCGGAAATAATAAGAGGACGCTGACGTCATTAATCTGATAGGAACATCTCAGCCTGGCCTGGTTGTCACGGAAACAGTCATAATCTGCAATCAGTCAGCAGCTTCTTGTGAAGTTAAAGAAGATCAATGTCACAGAAACACAGTTCAGAAAGGTTTGCCAAAGTCACAGAGTGTAAATATCATCTTAAATGGACCGATTTAACATTTTTTAGAACTTATTGAAACATTGCACTGAACCAACAAATGCAATCCCTGAATACATTCGTACTTCATCCTATTTGTTGCCAGACACCTGCAGCGCTTCTGCTCACACAGCTGAGCCACATTTGCCCTGATCGAGGTCACAGTTGAAACCCTGAGTACAGCTTCAAGATGGGCTTCACTAAGCCTGGACCTGTACTTGCATTTATTAAAGGTTCTCACACAGATATGTGCTTCCAAAAAGGCACATTACCCGACTGAACACTTTTGTCAGCTCAGGGAAGGATGGAGGTCATTCTCTCATCAATTGTCCAGTCATGTCCGGTTTCCCCTGAGCCTCTCTGAATTTAGCTTTTAGATCACTGTTGCACTGCAAGTCAATAAGTTTCATTTGCAACATACTTGGGACACTCTCCACATCAGCTGAGAAGGGGTCTGCAAACAGCTGGAAAGTGTCACGACGTGCCTTGAAGTCAGCAAAACGCTGATCAAACTCCTGCAGTAGGTTTTCAATAGCACAGGAATATTCATCACTGAATGAATCTGATCCTTTCTAAGGCAAACACGCTCTATGTTGACCTCTTCAGAACACACTATATTCACACTAGTTCTCAATATGCGGAAGTCATATATGTGAGTTTCAAACATTTAGATAAGTTATTTCATCGTAATTTAACGGTAACTTACTGGCAGCAGGGATGCCAGTAATTTACTGTTTCTTTCGGTGCCGCTACCGTAATTCACTCTTACGATATCTTACCGTATACTGGATTACGGTATGTGATAGTAGGATAATTGGGTTTTACCGTGATTTTTAAATGTTACCGCTTATTTACAAAGGGTAATACAACCCAGTACTTTTGCATTTAATTCCCAACAAATAAAAGAACAACAATAGACATTCAATACATCATTGTTACAGTTTATTACATGTTTGCAAATAATAAAGGGACATTTGTACATCACAAAACACACAATGTACTGCATGTTTAGAAGAAAACTAATAAACTAATAACAATGTTAATGACCAGTTTAACTGAACTCATTCACATCAACAGTGTCACACTGAATTAAAATAGTATTAAGAACAGTGTAATAGAACTGCATCACAGTCTAGCTTGTTAACAAGTCTTATACACATTTAAAGTTAATTTGAACTGCATGAACTCACACATGAATGAAAACAATAAAGAGAGAGAACACCTTGAGGACTTGACTGCAGCGTCTGGCTGGTATCCTCAATCTCTGATGACGAGTGACTGTAAAACAAACAAAACACTAAATTAGAAACAATGTTCTGAACTTCTGGAGAGTTCTATGAGACATCCAGGATAAACACACTTAAAAGAAGCTTTGGGTGTGCAACTGTGGGTTTGCATGTGCCTCACATATGTTAACATATCAGTGCAAGTCTTTGCAAAAAGCTAATACAACAATACCACACAGTTTAAATCAACAGACATGCCTGTGTGATGAGCTCATTACGTTAGGTCAGGGGTCACCAACCTTTTCGAAATGGAGAGCTACTTCAAGGGTACTGAGTAGTACGAAGGGCTTCTTGTTTGATACAAACTTCCTGAATAACAAAGTTGCACTGATCACCTTTTAATAATAATAATATATGTGAAGAGACTGTCTGATCACATGTCAATGTTAATTATTCCTCACAATAATTATAAACAATGATTGTGTATTTTGTTCAAAATCACACCTGTTATATTTTTGGACAAATTATCACTTCTAACATTTTTTAGGAAATCATTAACCGTCATATCTTCAAATCATGTCTCGTTTGTACTAACCACTACCTTTGTAACATTTTTGAACAAATCATGAACTCTGTCCCATGTTCATACAAATTATCAGTTATGTAAGATAACAAAATCAACTCTTTCACATTTTTAAATGAATCCTATTACATTAATACTAATCACCAAATTGTGGGTAGTCTGGGTCACCTTTGCATTGCGCAATGAAGCCTGCATGCCGGCCCGTCATGGCGGGAGCCCCGTCTGTTGTCACCGACACCAGCTTTTCTAATGGTACCTTTTTCTCCACGAAGAAACTAGTACAAAGTGTCATCTATAGCCGAGGGGGGGATCCAACCCTCCGAGGCGCGCGAGCGTCTTCTGGCGCCCGCGTTCAGACCTCTAGTCCGGGCCTTATCGGTCAGACTGCCTTGTCTCGCCTATATTCCCGCCACCCACGAGTTGTTGCGCCGCGGCCTGTTCCGAGGACTGACGGACCTGACGACGGGGTGTGCTCGCGGTGGGGGCCTCTGGGGCCGCGCGTCTGGCTCCAACGGGAAGCGCCCGCCATTCAGAACCTGAAAACCTAGTGCGGTGCGGCGGCCTCGTCCTTTTACAATCTACATTAATGCAAGTGTTTTTGATTAAAAAAGAACAGCAACTAAAATTTTAGACGAAGCTCCATGGTCACTAGTGCTACTTTTGGAACATGCCTTGTGGGCCACTCACGTGGTGCCTGCGGGCTACCAGGTGCCCGGAGGAACCGTGTTGGCTACCTCTGCGTTAGGTGAAGAAATGAAGCTAAGACAATGGACCACAATGGACTAACGTTCAACACTAAAATGAGTTTGATCTGGTGTTAATGTTGCTCCTGGGATAACACACATGTAACCTTACTGTTAGCGTTACCTCAACTGTTCATCGTCTTGAACACATATCGGTGATTTCTGGTCCCCTCTTCATTTTGATAATCGTCCCGTTTGCGGTCTTACAGTCGGTCCAATAATAGCACAAGTAAACACAAGTTAGGTTACTGACGTTACATTTTAACACTGTAATTGGTGATTAACTTTATTTACGTTAACTTATTAACTTGTATATGCTGTTAGCTAGCTAACCTTTCTAAGGCTAATTGAGCTGGAGCTAGCTAACATCACAGAGCTAGCTCCGCCAATATTACCAACCTAATGTAATGAAAAAGACCAAGTGAAACATTGTCTGAGATGTTAACAGTTCAATAATCATAAAGACAAAACAATGCTGGAGACTTTGAATTTCGGATGATAAGCGTAAGTTACCTCAGCTCCTCGGTTGATCTCCACATGGCTGTTGCTCAGAAGGATGAACTGAAGCTGTGATGTCCAGAGTCACGTTCAGGAGCAGTCGGTCACATCTTGTCACTCAAAAAGGACTTTTAGGCAATAAGCAGTTTGAATAATAAAAATATTCTATCGTCATTACAGACACATTAAGCTACAATAGACAGTACGATGTAGATGGATTGTGATTCACTGAACTTGTATAGAGAAGCGTGTATCCACCAATTCACAAAAATACTGAATCATGCTGTTAAATTACACGTCCATGTCCATGGCTGCAGGTCAGTAAGACACTTTTGTGATGTCCTCAAGTCATCTTCAAAAGTACTCAACAGGTTTATCTTTGAGAGAAGGGTGTTTTGTTTCCAAATGCTGCTTCAGTTTTGACGGCTTCATGCTTTCTTGTGCCAGAACCTCGCTGCACAAAACACACTGAGGTTTTTGCCCTCTTTTGTCCTCAATGTAAGAAAATCCATATCTCATGTAGTCGGTGTCGTACTTGCGTTTCGCTCAGTTAGCATGAAAACAAACTTTGAGGGTGTTCTTCTACGCTGTGAAATGGGTGTCTATTAGCATTACAAAGCATTAACGGCAACTACCGTTAAGGAGTGTGAATAACCCCGCTGCATAAAAAATCCCCTTCAAAATAAAAGCACACGATTTTTTAATTTGTTTTCAGGCAAAGGCCCAAGACCCTTTGGGCGACCCTAAAGTGGGTCGCGACCCACCAGTTGAGAATCACTGTTCTAATTCCTTTTAGGAAATAATATATTTATTTATGTTGTTTATGAGTATTTGTTTATTGGCAGTTTGATATATTTACTGTTCATTTTATTTTGTATTCTTGTTTTGTTTTACTTAGTTGTTACATGTTCAAAATAAAAAGTAAAATGAAGCTAAAAGGCAAATCACACAGCTACAGTGCAGCGCAAGATATGAATAAAAAGTATCAAATTCATATTTCCAGTGTCAAACAGAGAAGTCTTAGAGAACTGAGAGTTGGAGCAGAGCTGCAGATTGTTTCACATTTGTGGAGCATAAAAAGTGAATGCTGCTTCTACTGGTTTAGTTTGGACCTGAACCAGAACCTCAAAGTGATCCATCGTTTACATTAATATTCCAAAACAGCTGAAATAATAGTTTGATCACCTTTCTGTGTTAGATGTCAAATATGTGAGGACACACACACACACACACACACACACACACACACACACACACACACACACACACACACTCACCTCTGTTGTCTGGTTAATGATCAGGACACTTTCACTACTTTTCTTTACTTTATGACAGAAAGATGGAGGTGGATTATGATTCAGATGCTCTGTGGCAGCTTTTAAATGTACAGAAAAATGGTGGAAGTTTGGAACGGTCGCAGCCAAAGGACTTCTCTTGAAGAGCTGGAAAGAAAGGAGCTGGACTGTAGAGCATTGGTTATGATAGAACTGGCTCTGGAGGGGTCTGGATCAGGACTCCAACAAGACTTTCTTGTGTTTGACCTCTGAAAAGTGAAAGGCAGGTGTGTAAGTTTGACTCTACTGAATATCTTTGGCTTTTGGACTCTTGGTCAGACAAACGGAGACATTTGAAGATGTCACCTTGGACTCAATCTCAACAATGTGTGCTGCACTAAATACCACTCGTGTTTTATAGACTCAATGATTACTTTAAAAACATATGGATTCATCAACTATTCATATGATGCTGAGTTGCAGCTGTAATGTCTCCTCTGAATGACTCTCTGCTGATGTTGAAACATTTAGCGGAAATAATAAGAGGACGCTGACGTCATTAATCTGATAGGAACATCTCAGCCTGGCCTGGTTGTCACGGAAACAGTCATAATCTGCAATCAGTCAGCAGCTTCTTGTGAAGTTAAAGAAGATCAATGTCACAGAAACACAGTTCAGAAAGGTTTGCCAAAGTCACAGAGTGTAAATATCATCTTAAATGGACCGATTTAACATTTTTTAGAACTTATTGAAACATTGCACTGAACCAACAAATGCAATCCCTGAATACATTCGTACTTCATCCTATTTGTTGCCAGACACCTGCAGCGCTTCTGCTCACACAGCTGAGCCACATTTGCCCTGATCGAGGTCACAGTTGAAACCCTGAGTACAGCTTCAAGATGGGCTTCACTAAGCCTGGACCTGTACTTGCATTTATTAAAGGTTCTCACACAGATATGTGCTTCCAAAAAGGCACATTACCCGACTGAACACTTTTGTCAGCTCAGGGAAGGATGGAGGTCATTCTCTCATCAATTGTCCAGTCATGTCCGGTTTCCCCTGAGCCTCTCTGAATTTAGCTTTTAGATCACTGTTGCACTGCAAGTCAATAAGTTTCATTTGCAACATACTTGGGACACTCTCCACATCAGCTGAGAAGGGGTCTGCAAACAGCTGGAAAGTGTCACGACGTGCCTTGAAGTCAGCAAAACGCTGATCAAACTCCTGCAGTAGGTTTTCAATAGCACAGGAATATTCATCACTGAATGAATCTGATCCTTTCTAAGGCAAACACGCTCTATGTTGACCTCTTCAGAACACACTATATTCACACTAGTTCTCAATATGCGGAAGTCATATATGTGAGTTTCAAACATTTAGATAAGTTATTTCATCGTAATTTAACGGTAACTTACTGGCAGCAGGGATGCCAGTAATTTACTGTTTCTTTCGGTGCCGCTACCGTAATTCACTCTTACGATATCTTACCGTATACTGGATTACGGTATGTGATAGTAGGATAATTGGGTTTTACCGTGATTTTTAAATGTTACCGCTTATTTACAAAGGGTAATACAACCCAGTACTTTTGCATTTAATTCCCAACAAATAAAAGAACAACAATAGACATTCAATACATCATTGTTACAGTTTATTACATGTTTGCAAATAATAAAGGGACATTTGTACATCACAAAACACACAATGTACTGCATGTTTAGAAGAAAACTAATAAACTAATAACAATGTTAATGACCAGTTTAACTGAACTCATTCACATCAACAGTGTCACACTGAATTAAAATAGTATTAAGAACAGTGTAATAGAACTGCATCACAGTCTAGCTTGTTAACAAGTCTTATACACATTTAAAGTTAATTTGAACTGCATGAACTCACACATGAATGAAAACAATAAAGAGAGAGAACACCTTGAGGACTTGACTGCAGCGTCTGGCTGGTATCCTCAATCTCTGATGACGAGTGACTGTAAAACAAACAAAACACTAAATTAGAAACAATGTTCTGAACTTCTGGAGAGTTCTATGAGACATCCAGGATAAACACACTTAAAAGAAGCTTTGGGTGTGCAACTGTGGGTTCGCATGTGCCTCACATATGTTAACATGATACACAGAAACACAGTTCAGAAAGGTTTGCAAAATTCACAGAGTGTAAATATCATCTTAAATGGATCGATTTAACAAAGGCAGCGAGAAAGAGACTCAAAACAACCAGAACAAGTTAAAAAGCAACCCCAAAGAGACATAAACTGACTATAAAGAGACTCAAAACAACAACAAACTGTAACAAAATGACTACAAAGAGCCATAATGCAGCTACAGAGAGACTCCTAACAACCACAAAAACTTTTAAACAACCACAACGAGACGTAAAACAACCACAAAGAAACTCAAAACTACTACAAAGACACGTAAACTGACTAGAAAAAGTCTAAAACAAACACAAAAGTTTTAAAACGACTACAAAAAGACGTGAAACCACCACAGAGACGTAAAATGACTACGAAGACATAGAAACCGACAATAAAGAGACTCAAAACAACAAAAGTTAAAAGAAAACCACAAACATGTAAAACGACTACATGGACTCAAACAACCACAAAAGTTTTAAAAGAACTATGAAGAGAATCTAACTTATTCCTATATTTCTATTTCTCTTGCTCTATAGATTTATAGTTCTATGGTTCTATACTACTGCCATGAGCCCACATGCTGTACAGGACAATAACTCAACAGATTTGTGTCAGACCAAAGTGAGAACCAAGACACCAGTGTGAAAAAGTGTTTGATCCACTGGTCACACTGGAAACATGGTGGACAGAAGAAGCTGATCATGTGACAGAGACTCTTCTCTGTAAAACTAAAGACAGATAAGCCATCAGTAAAGCTCCACCTCTTCCTGTACACAGATCTACACCAAGGAAAGCACACAGACACTCAGACGGACAGAGACACACACGGGCAGAGACACACACAGGCAGAGACACAGACGGGCAGAGACACAGACGGGCAGAGAGACGGTCTACCTGGACGTCATGGATCACCTGTTGATGCTGATGCTGTGGGTGTGGAGCTCAGGTAGGACTCTGATTTAGAGATGATGTGCTTTATTTAAATATTTATGTTGTATCTTTAAATCAGAGAACACACACACACACACACACACACACACACACACACACACACACACACACACACACACACGGTTTATGGCTATAACTGTTTAACCACGACTCGTTTTCCTTTTGATGAGAAATGTGTCATTTATTATCTATCTTCATCATTTGGATTTGAGGCTGATGAAAGTCGTTCATATATGGTTTGTTATCTCTGGTGTAACACAGCAGCCTTATAACTACAGTACTTCTTTTGACTAAATGAAGGCTGAGGCTTCATACCTGCACTGAGCTGGAGGACAGGTGTGTCTCTGTGATGCTCATCTGATGCTGATGAGATTAGATGACAGGAGGACAGGTGGTCGACACACACACACACACACACACACACACACACACACACACACACACACACACACACACACACACACACACATTATTGAGTAGACACACACACACTAATGTATACTGCAGGCATCAATACACTGTTGTACTTCAATCTGAACTGCTCCGTACATTCCAGGACTATTTTCCGATATTTTCGCCTCTTTTGTGACGGCAAAAGTGGTCCCTCACTTTTGCGAGCTTTCAATGTGCAAACTCCCCCACTTGAAAAGGACAGCCAATTTCAGGAAGACTTCACAGGATTCCACTCATTGATCACACTTTTGCTCTCTTTTCCTTCTTTCTTTTATTTTAGAAGTTTGATGCAGTGATCAAGTAACCAGGTGAAAAACCTTTAAATACAAACAAAACACCACTTAAGAAAATGAAAAGCAAGATAACCACATGCAGTGAACAGACTACAATACTTAAATGACTTCAATTAAATACCCCAAAATTAACCTTGTAAATACATAGCAAATAATCCATTTCCAATATTGTGAGTAAATTCATTAAATACAGTAAATACATTTTTAGCTGAATTTGATCATGATTTCGTCATTTTAACAGTACAATAAATCAGCAGCTTTTTAAAAGGATAAATCTTCCAAATGCATCACTTTTTAAATTGGACTTAGCTCACATGGTTCTTCAGTTTGAATTACACTTAAATCACATGATTTTAAATAGATCACATTTTTAATTATATTTAAATACCATGACAGCATTTTAACTGTATTTACCCAACATGCTTTTAACCACCAGTATTTGCAGTTCTTAATCAGTTCATCTAAGTCAATGGCTACAAACAACGGGCTCCAACAGTTACAACAGTTACAAATGCATGCTAGCTCACCGGCTGCTTCTTCCTTGTTCAAAACAAGCTTTGGTTTGAACAAAACACTGTTTCAGTCACTTCTGTTGCTTCCTCCCAGACTCCCAGTGCTGCTCTGCTGGGATTCCGTGAGTGTGTGACTGCAAAGCCAGTTAATTAGAGGATCAATCTCACCTGGTGCACTCAGGCTGTAAGGGGCGTGGCCTACAGTTCAACTCAACACACACACACACACACACACACACAGACACACACAGACATACACACACATACACACACACACACACACACACACACCCACATGCACACAAACGCACACACATGTTGAAACACACACACCCACAAACACACACATACACCCACACACAAAAAAACACACACACATACACACACACACACTTGTTGAAACATAAACACACACACACATACATATACAAGAAACCAGTAAAGGTTGTTGCGGTCAAATAGAAAAAAGTAAAATAATATATATATATAAATTCCTATATATATATATATATAAATATATATATATATTTATATATATAAATATATATATATATATATATATATATTTATATATATAAATATATATATATATATATATATATATATATATATATATATATATATATATATATATATATATAATTACTCTACCAGCCTCCATGTTTAAAATAAAAACACCCCAAAAGTTTCCTCTTGGTTTATAAAACGTGATGATGTGACCTGAACTTTGTCAAATTGCACACATTCAAGTGAAAATCCCCCAAATTTACTCAAATCATAAGTCATTGATTACATTTGTAGTCGAGTAATATTTCTGCATTAAATGTATATTCAGTAATGATCTCTGTGTGCAGCGTTTTTATATTGTTATAGATTCAGACTCATGACTAATAGACAGAAAACGATGCAGCATGTGATCAGTGAGGCTGTTTGTTATCTGATATCAGCCTCATTGGGTTCATCCCAAGTCTCTTAGTTGCATCCTGGTTTCCCTCACTTGCGTCCTTTCCTTGCATCTTAGACGCAAGGAAACCATGCAAGGAGAGAGGAAAGAAGGAAATATGTTTCAAGAGATATGAGACGTCCTTTCCTCAGTTGCGTCACGTGAAACGACGTCTGTTTCTGATCACAGCTGTCAATGGCTTTAACAGCTGGAGAGACTTTTGATAGTTTGTGTTCGTTCACATGATCACTGTTCTTAATAATAGTCACTAATATTACTAATAACTAATGAAGACACACAGTAATCATCACTGTAGAGGTGTTCTCTCTGTATACTGTTACCTCTTTAACAAACTGTGTTCTGTTTATAACACAGGATCGATTTCTACCGACGGAATACGTTTGTCTTATTTATGAATTATTTGCGTCTGTACGTATTGAAATTCTGATTGTGACGTCATTATTATATAACCCAGAATATGATTATGGTTTCTCTTAAAATACTGGAATGAATTTATTAGGCTCCATGTTTCAGGTTAAACTTAAATGTTATAACTCATCAAACCAGACACTCAGGAATGATCAGCCTCATGTGACTGAATGAAATGATGATAAATGATGTAAAAAGCTCTCTGACTTTAATTGTCTCCATAATAAAAGTTATTGAGGGATATATCAGATCATGGAAAGACAAATCTTTCTAATGAATGAAGAAAGTTGTTTGTGATCCTTTTGTTGTTCAGACTACAATGAACATCTATTTAAACCAGATGAATCAGAAAACATATCAAATATAAACTAGAGTTTAATCTTCACTCTGGTATGAAACTCCAGTGATATTTAGCAAAATCACATCAGTCCGATCAGCTGCAGCGTCCAATCACATCACTGATGAACAAAGAGGGGGCGTGTCGGCCCTTAAAACACTTCCTGGAAGGCTGTTCTCGTGCGTCCTCGCTCATGGCTCCTCAGAGATCCCTCCTCTCTCCTCGATCCTCAGAGCAGGAATAAGAGCTTTGGGACGGCCGTCAATATGACGGAGCAGAACAACTTCTGGTTCAAGCGAAGAGCGAGGAAATGACAAATAACAGGGTCCATCCCAAGTCTCTATATTTCCCTCAATAACTTTTATTATGGAGACAATTAAAGTCAGAGAGCTTTTTACATCATTTATCATCATTTCATTCAGTCACATGAGGCTGATCATTCCTGAGTGTCTGGTTTGATGAGTTCTAACATTTAAGTTTAACCTGAAACATGGAGCCTAATAAATTCATTCCAGTATTCAAGAGAGACCATAATCATATTCTGGGTTATTTAATAATGACGTCACAATCTGTATTTCAAAACACAAATAATTCATAAATAAGACAAACGTATTCCGTCAGTAGGAACTGATCCTGCGCTTGTAAACGGGACACAGAACACAGTATAAATACCACAGAACACAGTATAAAAACCACAGAACACAGTATAATCCCACAGAACACAGTATAAATACCACAGAACACCGTATAATACCACAGAACACAGTATAATACCACAGAACACAGTATAAATACCACAGAACACAGTATAAAAACCACAGAACACAGTATAATACCACAGAACACAGTATAAATACCACAGAACACCGTATAATACCACAGAACACAGTATAAATACCACAGAACACAGTATAATACCACAGAACACGGTATAAATACCACAGAACACAGTATAAATACCACAGAACACAGTATAATACCACAGAACACAGTATAAATACCACAGAACACAGTATAAAAACCACAGAACACAGTATAATCCCACAGAACACAGTATAAATACCACAGAACACCGTATAATACCACAGAACACAGTATAATACCACAGAACACAGTATAAATACCACAGAACACCGTATAATACCACAGAACACAGTATAATCCCACAGAACACAGTATAATCCCACAGAACACAGTATAAATACCACAGAACACCGTATAATACCACAGAACACAGTATAATCCCACAGAACACAGTATAATCCCACAGAACACAGTATAAATACCACAGAACACAGTATAAATACCACAGAACACAGTATAATCCCACAGAACACAGTATAATACCACAGAACACAGTATAAATACCACAGAACACAGTATAAAACCACAGAACACAATATAATCCCACAGAACACAGTATAAATACCACAGAACACAGTATAATATCACAGAACACAGTATAAATACCACAGAACACCGTATAATACCACAGAACACAGTATAAATACCACAGAACACAGTATAAAAACCACAGAACACAGTATAAATACCACAGAACACCGTATAATACCACAGAACACAGTATAAATACCACAGAACACAGTATAATACCACAGAACACAGTATAAATACCACAGAACACCGTATAATACCACAGAACACAGTATAAATACCACAGAACACAGTATAATACCACAGAACACGGTATAAATACCACAGAACACAGTATAAATACCACAGAACACCGTATAATACCACAGAACACAGTATAAATACCACAGAACACAGTATAAAAACCACAGAACACAGTATAATACCACAGAACACAGTATAAATACCACAGAACACAGTATAATACCACAGAACACAGTATAAATACCACAGAACACAGTATAATACCACAGAACACAGTATAAATACCACAGAACGCAGTATAAATACCACAGAACACAGTATAATACCACAGAACACAGTATAAATACCACAGAACACAGTATAAATACCACAGAACACAGTATAATACCACAGAACACAGTATAAATTCCACAGAACACAGTATAAATACCACAGAACACAGTATAATTATTTGTAACAGTATACAGAGAGAACACCTCTACAGTGATGATTACTGTGTGTCTTCATTAGTTATTAATAATATTAGTGACTATTATTAAGAACAGTGATCATGTGAACGAACACAAACTATCAAAAGTCTCTCCAGCTGTTAAAGCCACTGACAGCTGTGATCAGAAACAGACGTTGTTTCACGTGACACAACTGAGGAAAGGACGTCTCATATCTCTTGAAACATATTTCCTTCTTTCCTCTCTCCTTGCATGGTTTCCTTGCGTCTAAGACGCAAGGAAAGGACACAAGTGAGGGAAACGAGGATGCAACTAAGAGACTTGGGATGAACCCAATGAGGCTGATATCAGATAACAAACAGCCTCACTGATCACATGCTGCATCGTTTTCTGTCTATTAGACATGAGTCTGAATCTATAACAATATAAAACACTTAAGCAATTAAGAGACTTGGGATGTACTGTTTCCTGTTCACTCTCCTCCAGACGTATCAGAGCCACATTAAGTTACTGTTAATGCTGACTCAACATTTCCTGCTGCTGCTTCACATCAAAACACCTCAACAAGACAATCACAGTGGAGTCTTTTATTGTGAAGCACTCACAGGAAACACAATGTATTCATCACTGAGTACTGAGAGACCATCATGACTCGCTGCCTCTGATTGGCTGAACCCTTTTAGACGTTCCAGACATCAGCCTAGAGCCTTTCTCAATACCAAGTACTCCAAGTACGGACTTGTGTACTTGGAAGTGTGGACTTGTGAGTTTGGACTATAGTATAATCCAGTTCTTCAGTTGACAGTATTTTTATGATCAAACCAAATATGACAACCCTGCTTTTTTCATTTTAATTTAAAATAAAATAAATGATATATCTTTACATACATACATTTAATTTTGTGTGTATGTTTATATACACATATACATGTATATATATATATATATATGTACACATACATGTATTTGTGTATATATTTATATTTCTACATACATATATTTGTGTGTATGACACACAAATATATGTATGTAGATATATGAATATATAAATACATGTAATTGTTTGTATACATATATATATACACACTTTTGTGTATATATTTAAAAATATACATACATACGTATATTTGTGTATTTGTGTGTATATACAAGTATATATATAAATACATATATATACACATACAATTAAAAAATGATGGCAACTTATGACACTTATGAAGTTCAACAAATTTGATTAGAAATTATTGAATAAATTCACTAAATTTAAACTATTCTATATTTACTAAGGATCTGAGTAAAAGTAATTTGTATTTACTCAATATCTGGGTGAACTTGATTTGTATTTATTAATCCTCTGAGGGAAATAGATTTATATTTACTGATTATTTGAGTTAAATTGATATAATCTTACTAAATATCTGAATATACGACCAGTCACGCTGCCAATATTCTCAACTACACAGTTGATTTCTCTCCTAAAGATTCTCAGAGGTGAAATGAATGATGTAATAAACAAAACTTATAGAAAACTTACATTTCTGGTCTGTGTCTCTGCTGCGTTGGTGCTCAGCCCTCTGGTATCTTCGGACCGGGTAGCCTACCTTTGGACTACTGGAACAACAAAATGAGCTCACTCTCCTTCCGCCTTAGCTAGGCTAACGTTAGCATATAGCAGACACCTGTAACGCCTGGAAGGGTGGAGCCAATCGGAGGCAGAGTAGGGGGCGGGTCTTCCCACAAGGCATTGTGGGTAGATGCGCCCAGCGAGTCACGATAGTCTTTCCCATCAAAAACGTGTCAAAGAAACAAGACAGCAGTCATTTTGTTCATGTTGTTGTCAGTGGATTCATTTGAGACTTTGTGGTGAGGAACAGACAGATTACATACAGAGCACATAGAAGTAACACAACCACACTGAGAGACAAAGGTTTTGTGTAGAACCTGTGCTATGGGCGGGAAGCTAGTGGCCCGGCCCATCCACAGTGATCTCTGTGACCCACTTCTGCATCCTGTCCCCTCCATGTACTGCCTGATAATAATCAAAATAATATGTTGTTATAATAAGTAGCAGTTAGCAGCATCGTGTTCCAGCCTTTGGGGGGGAAACACTGGAGACCCCTCACGGATGCAGCAAGCATAAATCACTCTTAAGGTTGTACAAGGAGGAAGCGTTTAGGAGAGGAGACAAGGACAGGTTTAAAGAGTCTAAGCACAGGTTCAGCCATGAGCTGAGAGATGCTAAACAACTGTACTCAGAGAAACTTCAACAGCAGGTCTCAGCTAATGACTGCTTCTGTCTGAAAGCTTCTCACACTGAAGTATACTCAAGCAACACAATGCTTGTGATTGTATGTAATGGTGGGTGAGTTGGAAGTGTTTGGATGTGTGCTGCTGTCTTTTTAACTTTGGACATTTCTCTATTTTTAGCCCCTCCCCTCAGGAAGCTCTGCCTTCTGAGGGGAGGGGCTAAATGAAAATTAACACATTATTGTCACAACAAATATGACCCTTTAATCTACTCTTCTGTGATTGGCTGCAAAGGAAGGAGACGTCTAATAAACATTCCTGTTTTTAAATGCAGGTTCAACTGTCTGAATAGAAATGTAACAACATCCAAATAAGTTTTGATGAAAATTGCAAATACATTTAAAAACAAATATTTGTGTATTTTTTTTATATTTACTTAAACAAATATGTGTCTATTTCTCCAGGACTCCAGGCTGAAGGAAATCACACATCAACAGGTGAATAGAGAAAGAAAAGAGAAATAAAGATTTAATGAAGCAGAATCAGAAGTCAAGTTTTAGTTTGATATCTTAATAATTATATTTAGTTATTTACTGACGACTCTCTTGTTTCTGTTCAGAACCTGTCAGGTTGGTGGGAGGAGCCAGTCGCTGTGCAGGAACACTGGAGGTGAAACATGAAGGAGACTGGAGACCAGTAGATTACTCTAACTGGAGCCTGAAGGACGCAGCTGTTTTCTGTAGAGATCTGGACTGTGGCTCTGCTGTTTTTATCAGACAGAGAGAGGAGTCCTCAGAGAGATCTGTGTGGAGGATCAACTCTGACTGTGATCACTCTGGATCTGCTCTGAGAGATTGTTTAACATCAGATTCCTCTTCCTCCATCCTGGATCTCACCTGCTCAGGTAAGCCCATCAGTGACATCATCTATGTAGCACCCCAACACTCTATAGAGAGTAGACCTAAGTTACCCTTTAAACTGGAATGATGGGGTGTTTGGTATCCTAAGGTAGCTACCACCAAGGTTTACCTGATTTGGGTGAAATTTAGATTATTTATATTACGCTCTTAATAAACTGTCAAACTTAATAGATGTAAACACTTAGACCACACTCTATTTTAAATAAGTGACCACAGACAACTTTTTGGGATGAAAAGGAAATAAAGGTTTACTGACTGCTTTTTACAATGTTCAAATCATATTTACCCTTTTGGGGGACAAGAAACAAAACAGCAATAACACAAATTAGAAACCTTTTAACATAAGAAATAGTACTTTCTGAAATAATATGAAACCAAAAGTTAATAAGTAAACAAATTGTTTGGACAAATATACAAAAGTGAATTATCTTCTATCAACACAACTTAAATGTCTTCAGCTTTCTTTGTGAAAACCCCTATTCCCTTTATTCACTTCTTCACTACAGCAGAACTCAGTGTATAACAGAATAGTTCAACTTTAAACACACATGGGCCCACACACACTCACTCACACAACAATGAGAAAGTTGCAGGCCTGTGGAGCTCGGGTGCGGTGATGCCTCCTGAATCCTTATCCTCAGCAGAGCAAAGACACAGAAAGTCTAAAGTCACAGTTCAGCGTCAGTCTTGGAGAAAACAGTTTGTGGTCCAAAAAATGAAACCCGTTGACAGCGGAGGTGAAGACCACGGCGGTGAAGTCCTCCTCAGGAACACACCAACAGTCCTTTCTGGTCAGCAATGGCGTCCTCTGGTCCAGTGACTCAGCAACTTTTACTCTTCACAGCAGGGACGTGTGGTCAGGGGAGGAGGTGAGGCAGAGCCTCCCTGACATCATGAGAAGTAATAAACAAATAATGCTAAAATAAAATAAATATTAATATTTCTCTACTGATCTGTGCTAGAAATGTAATTTCTGTATGATTCCAATCATTTCAAGCCTTTTTATAATCTAAATCTCTGAATGATCTCATGTCCTGTTCAAACACAGAGGAGACAGTGAGGTGAGGCAGTGACCAGCTGTTCCTCACCTCAGACTGTGAATCCTCACTAACTGGGTTGAGATCGTGTCTTTTGCTTTCTCATTGTTTGTCACCACTGTAATATCTGTAGACTCTTTTATTATATGTCCTTTCTTTACATAGAATAGGTAATGTATTTCACGTATGTGTAGAACATATTTAGTGTTGCTGATCTGACATTAAACCGCAGTGAAAAAGCACAGAGAGGCAAACAGTACCTCTGTCTCACTGAAGGGGGCGTGAGAGAGCCCACGGGTCGGGTTCATGTTGTTCTGTCGTTGCTCTTCTTCGACACTTCTCTTCTTCTTCTACACTTCTCTTCTTCTTCTACACTTCTCTTCTTCTTATATTTTGCTTTGACAACAAGAACATAAGATTCAATATCTAAGCTTAAAAATGTCTCAAAAAACAGTGAATTATGACCAAATCAACATCAATTCATCGTCGGACAGGTAAAGTAACCTTTTATGTGTTTGTTGTTCTCTTTATACATCCTGGTTGTTACGCCGATTTTCGCGGGTGGCGCCCGCGAGCGCTCCGCTTCTGAAACGCTCCCGGTGGAATCAAATCTGTTCCTTACCTATGTGTGTGTAAAGAATGCTGATATGAAATATGAAAAACAACCAGTAGTCAGTGTGCAAGCTGCCAGTTGAATGGTGATTGAAGCTACTCTAGTGGGTTGATATATTTGTAAATCTGACTTCTGTAGAGTCAGAGCCTCACCAGACACGAGCCTCACCACACGTCACTGCTTCACAGACAGCCTTGAACAAAACTCTCGGCTAAATCAACTGAGATGAAGCAGTAAATGAGCAGTGCTGTCCACAGCTAACAGTTTCCTTATCTAACCTAAACATTCACCAAGCTACCTCCCCTCACATGTCTCTGCATTCCTCCTGTTCTCTATTCATTTCTCTCTCTGCGTTTCTTTTCTCTTCGCCCCGCCCTCTCCTTTACCTACAACCAATTACCGCAGGTGAGGCTGAATGACACCTAGAGTAACCAATCAAACAACAAAGCTCAAACTGAAGGCACTATCAGTGTTTTTTTATTTTTTAACTCTCACTTAGTTTAACCCATTGTTTACTGTCAATATAGTTTAGAGCTGTTTATTTCAACTACTTATTCAACTATTTACATCCTACTTTATTTAGGACTAAATGATCTTAATCCCTCAGTTAACCACTTTCTCTTTATTAAACTAAATTACTTTCAGGTTGATTTCCTTACTGAGTTATTTCATCCAACTTTATTAGGAACTAACTTGTTTTAATACCTAACTTTTACACCAGGGCTTCATCTATGTAACAATCTACTTCCTATGTTGTGGTCCAGTCCCTCCCTGACTACATCCTGGGAATCTGTGTATAAAACACTCTCTGAGGTGGCTCTATCCCTTCATGAGCCTTCACCTGTCTCTTCCTTATTGGGTGTACCGTTAGATTCTCCATTGTCTGCTTTCAAACGTGACTTTTCTGCATGTTTAACTCTACTGGCTCAGCACCTGGTGTTGCTGAAGTGGAGACATGTTTCTTCATCAAGTTCAAGGCACATCTTCTGAGGTGTGGATACTTGTGTTCCATCAGTAAGTCCCATAACTCTTCATTCATGCCAGGTGTTTCCCTTGATTTGATCTCAATGTAAATGTGCAGTGAGAGAATCTCTGTCTCAGCAGCAAAGCTGTCCAGGTGGAACACTGATACTATTTAGCTCTCAGTGAAGCTCTTCTGATGTTCTCATGTTGCTCCTCATAGATGTCAAGCTGCACAATGTCTTTGTCCTGATGCTTCACTTCTGTCTGCATGTGAGGAAAGTTCACAGCGTTAAAGCCTACTTGACAGCAGTTGTGTCTTTGAAACGTGTTTCCTTCACTGATCCTGTTGATGACATGTTCATCATAATCCTGCAGCTCTAAATCAGCTTTGTTGAACAGTAAAGGGAGATCTGTCACAAACACTGAATCCAAAAGCCACTGGTAGTCCTCTAGCTGTGCATCTTCTGCATGTAATGAAAGATTCAGAAAGTCTCACTGAATGTCAACAACAATGTTCCTCTGCTCAGCCATCTTACATCAGTGTGCAGCAGTAGGTCTCTGTGTTCAAAGCCCTTCTCCTCCAAGTGAGTCCAGAATACCATTCTCTGTAGAGTCCTGGTCCCAACACAACTCACAGTCTTCAAGGCAACATGCCTCCCTTCTTTCATGTTGAACATCTTCCACCACAACGCTTGCTGCTGAATTCTACATGATAATAAAGGAAGTAGAGGAGAACTCTCTCTGTTAGCACAACATGATGAACCCAGTAGCACTAATCCGTCTCTTAGCTTCTGTGCTCCGTTTGGTAATGCAGCTCCAAAGTGCCCTACTTTGGTAAGACCACGCTCACACTGCAGACAAGACAGACGCTGTTTGAATCTCAGTAAACATGAAAAGAATTCTCCTCCCAGTCTGACTAAATATGTTAACTTTATGATCTTTGATCTTTGTGTTTTGAGCTAACTTAGCTAGCTGGTTGATCACATGGACAGTTGTAAACTTCTCCAGCTTGTCACTGACACTGTGACCACGACTCCCAACATGCCGAGCAACAACAGGACAGAGCCATGGACCGTTTATAAGAAGTAGACGTAGTCACTGTGACGTCATCCAATGGTTTCTGGACTATCATTTACGAACCTCAAATTTAGGTTGTTGGACGTCGCCATCTTATTTTTTTGCAACCAGAAGTGGCACGAGAGGGTGAAGCTCAGTACAACCATTGTTGTGACGAAGGACGACCTCTATAGACGAGTTTCGGAGAAGCAGCCGAGCAGAAACCGCACTACGTCCCTTGCGGAAGAGGACGGCAGTTAGCTGCTCGCGGACTAATATCACCGGCAGTAAATTGGTGAAAAGGCTCTGACGAGAGTGGCGGCGCGAAATGACGGCCGTGTCTGTACCTAGATTGAAGTGTGTTATGTGGCTGTTCGGAGTTACACTTTCAAGACTGTGTGCGTGCAAATAACCAGTAAGTAACAAAGTTCGGTGTTGGTTGTATTTCACCATAAGGTTTATCTTCTGTCATTTGCACGGCAATCTAGTCTCGTCTATTTAGCCGCTCGTTCGTTGTTGTTTGCTAAGTGACGACCGTAGGAGATACAATGTACAGCCTATTCAGCATGTTACCTTTATCATTGCATGTTCTTACTAGCAAAGTGATGTTTGTACAAAGGTTGCAGAAATGATGCCTTAGTATAGTTACACTCTTATTTCTGGTTGTAGTTCATATTAGGCATCTACTAAACATCTATGCTGACATGTGGAGTTGCACTGTGGACTTGTATGGTACAACATGTTATTTATATAGAGTTTTTTTACTAATTATTATTTCATGTATATCCGTTTCAGAACCACACACTTGCTTGTTTGACTACTGTCAATAAACATCTCTACGGAACATCTTGACTGGAGTGCATTCTGATAGATGCCCCCTGGTGGTCACAATTGAAATAAACCAGTCAAATTATACAGTCCTTCCCAGTCAATGTTACAATTGTTATGCAACCAAAATATTACAATTAACTTTCATGAAGTGAAAACACACTGAAAGGGTTAAAGTTGTGAGACGACGACGCTGTGGTAGAGACCTGTCAGTCACTGTGTAGCCCCGCCCTCAAGCATCCCCTGCTTTATGGTCTGTTTGACTCTAAATGGAGCATAATGTACTAAATGAACATCATGCTGTATTGAAGAAGACTGTAAACTAGAGATTGAGACCATAAACTCATGTTTACAATGTTTACTGAGGGAATAAATCAAGAGAGAAGTAGAGTCATTTTAGACTAGACTTCTATACAACCAGAGGAGTCGCCCCCTGGTGGTCATTAGAGAGAATGCAGCTTTAACACATGAAGCACTGACTTCACTTCTCAGAACCAGAAGTGGCCTCCTACACATTACCCAGCATGCACCACAAGCCAAAGCTTTAAAGTGGTTTGTTATTGATGGTTGTTGAAGTTGTTAAAGTGTTGTTCATAGTAGCCTTCATGTAAAAGTGTGTTTGTGTTCATTGATAACTTCTTAATGTGTGTAATGTGATGTGTTGTCACCCTCGTGTTGAACTGTATCTGGCAGGATAGGACACCTGTGTGGTTACACCGTTCTAGAGCGGAGCGAGCACAACAGAAGCACAACACATCATTTCATGATTCATGTTTAGGACTGAGCTTCTCATGATCGACTTGAAACCAGTCAGATGGACTGGATGGGCTCCACTGGTCTAGACCTCGTGTCTGATCCACTTACTTTAGTTTTTACCATTGTGACCCATTCTACTTATGTCATATGTACTTATGAAAACTCCTCAGTCAATACAACGTATGCATTGAACCAGTATTATGTCATGATGTATTATGATAAATATTGCATATTATTATGATAAATATGATTGACTTATTGTATTATTGAATTGTGTCTCTGAATTGTTGTTTCATGACATCTTGTTATTTAGTGTCTGGTGTCTTTTCTCTCTCTCTCTTTCATCTTCTATCATCTCTCCAGACTCTGTCAGGCTGGTGAATGGGACTAGTCTGTGCTCAGGCAGACTGGAGGTGAAGTCTAACCAGTCTAACCAGTCTAACCAGTGGTGGTCCTCAGTGTGTGAAGATGACTTTGACCAGCAGGATGCAGAGGTGGTCTGTAGGGAGCTTGGCTGTGGGGCTCCTTCAGTCCTCCAGGGGGCGCTCTATGGAGAAGTGGAGGCTCCAATGTGGACCAAAGAGTTCCAGTGTGGAGGCCATGAGTCTGCTCTCCTGGACTGTAGAAGCTCAGGCTCAGATAGAAACACCTGCTCACCTGGCAAAGCTGTTGGACTCACCTGCTCAGGTAGAAGAGGAGCTGCAGCTTTGATCTGGTTCATTTCTGTTCTACTGAAACTCACTTTGTTCTTTTACTGACGACTCTCTTGTTTCTGTTCAGAACCTGTCAGGTTGGTGGGAGGAGCCAGTCACTGTGCAGGAACACTGGAGGTGAAACATGAAGGAGACTGGAGATCAGTAGATTACTCTGACTGGAGCCTGAAGGAAGCAGCTGTTGTCTGTAGAGATCTGGACTGTGGCTCTGCTGTTTCTATCAGACAGAGAGAGGAGTCCTCAAAGAGATTTGTGTGGAGGATCAACCCTTTCTGTGATCACTCTGGATCTGCTCTGAGAGAGTGTTTAACATCAGATTTCTCTCCCTTCATCGTGGATCTCATCTGCTCAGGTAAGCCCATCAGTGACATCATCTATGTAGCACCCCAACACTCTATAGAGAGTAGACCTAAGTTACCCTTTAAACTGGAATGATGGGGTGTTTGGTATCCTAAGGTAGCTACCACCAAGGTTTACCTGATTTGGGTGAAATTTAGATTATTTATATTACGCTCTTAATAAACTTAATAAACTGTCAAACTTAATAGATGTAAACACTTAGACCACACTCTATTTTAAATAAGTGACCACAGACAACTTTTTGGGATGAAAAGGAAATAAAGGTTTACTGACTGCTTTTTACAATGTTCAAATCATATTTACCCTTTTGGGGGACAAGAAACAAAACAGCAATAACACAAATTAGAAACCTTTTAACATAAGAAATATTACTTTTTGAAATAATATGAAACCAAAAGTTAATAAGTAAACAAATTGTTTGGACAAATATACAAAAGTGAATTATCT
This sequence comes from Cebidichthys violaceus, assembly GCF_023349555.1. Classification (NCBI taxonomy): domain Eukaryota; kingdom Metazoa; phylum Chordata; class Actinopteri; order Perciformes; family Stichaeidae; genus Cebidichthys; species Cebidichthys violaceus. Next base: position 35,984 of record NW_027176294.1, on the reverse strand, counting down.
TCTATCAACACAACTTAAATGTCTTCAGCTTTCTTTGTGAAAACCCCTATTCCCTTTATTCACTTCTTCACTACAGCAGAACTCAGTGTATAACAGAATAGTTCAACTTTAAACACACATGGGCCCACACACACTCACTCACACAACAATGAGAAAGTTGCAGGCCTGTGGAGCTCGGGTGCGGTGATGCCTCCTGAATCCTTATCCTCAGCAGAGCAAAGACACAGAAAGTCTAAAGTCACAGTTCAGCGTCAGTCTTGGAGAAAACAGTTTGTGGTCCAAAAAATGAAACCCGTTGACAGCGGAGGTGAAGACCACGGCGGTGAAGTCCTCCTCAGGAACACACCAACAGTCCTTTCTGGTCAGCAATGGCGTCCTCTGGTCCAGTGACTCAGCAACTTTTACTCTTCACAGCAGGGACGTGTGGTCAGGGGAGGAGGTGAGGCAGAGCCTCCCTGACATCATGAGAAGTAATAAACAAATAATGCTAAAATAAACTAAATATTAATATTTCTCTACTGATCTGTGCTATAAATGTAATTTCTGTATGATTCCAATCATTTCAAGCCTTTTTATAATCTAAATCTCTGAATGATCTCATGTCCTGTTCAAACACAGAGGAGACAGTGAGGTGAGGCAGTGACCAGCTGTTCCTCACCTCAGACTGTGAATCCTCACTAACTGGGTTGAGATCGTGTCTTTTGCTTTCTCATTGTTTGTCACCACTGTAATATCTGTAGACTCTTTTATTATATGTCCTTTCTTTACATAGAATAGGTAATGTATTTCACGTATGTGTAGAACATATTTAGCGTTGCTGATCTGACATTAAACCGCAGTGAAAAAGCACAGAGAGGCAAACAGTACCTCTGTCTCACTGAAGGGGGCGTGAGAGAGCCCACGGGTCGGGTTCATGTTGTTCTGTCGTTGCTCTTCTTCTACACTTCTCTTCTTCTTCTACACTTCTCTTCTTCTTCTACACTTCTCTTCTTCTTATATTTTGCTTTGACCACAAGAACGTAAGATTCAATATCTAAGCTTAAAAATGTCTCAAAAAACAGTGAATTATGACCAAATCAACATCAATTCATCGTCGGACAGGTAAAGTAACCTTTTATGTGTTTGTTGTTCTCTTTATACATCCTGGTTGTTACGCCGATTTTCGCGGGTGGCGCCCGCGAGCGCTCCGCTTCTGAAACGCTCCCGGTGGAATCAAATCTGTTCCTTACCTATGTGTGTGTAAAGAATGCTGATATGAAATATGAAAAACAACCAGTAGTCAGTGTGCAAGTTGCCAGTTGAATGGTGATTGAAGCTACTCTAGTGGGTTGATATATTTGTAAATCTGACTTCTGTAGAGTCAGAGCCTCACCAGACACGAGCCTCACCACACGTCACTGCTTCACAGACAGCCTTGAACAAAACTCTCGGCTAAATCAACTGAGATGAAGCAGTAAATGAGCAGTGCTGTCCACAGCTAACAGTTTCCTTATCTAACCTAAACATTCACCAAGCTACCTCCCCTCACATGTCTCTGCATTCCTCCTGTTCTCTATTCATTTCTCTCTCTGCGTTTCTTTTCTCTTCGCCCCGCCCTCTCCTTTACCTACAACCAATTACCGCAGGTGAGGCTGAATGACACCTAGAGTAACCAATCAAACAACAAAGCTCAAACTGAAGGCACTATCAGTGTTTTTTTATTTTTTAACTCTCACTTAGTTTAACCCATTGTTTGCTGTCAATATTGTTTAGAGCTGTTTATTTCAACTACTTATTCAACTATTTACATCCTACTTTATTTAGGACTAAATGATCTTAATCCCTCAGTTAACCACTTTCTCTTTATTAAACTAAATTACTTTCAGGTTGATTTCCTTACTGAGTTATTTTATCCAACTGTATTAGGAACTAACTTGTTTTAATAGCTAACTTTTACACCAGGGCTTCATCTATGTGACAATCTACTTCCTATGTTTTGGTCCAGTCCCTCCCTGACTACATCCTGGGAATCTGTGTATAAAACACTCTCTGAGGTGGCTCTATCCCTTCATGAGCCTTCACCTGTCTCTTCCTTATTCGGTTAGATTCTCCATTGTCTGCTTTCAAACGTGACTTTTCTGCATGTTTAACTCTACTGGCTCAGCACCTGGTGTTGCTGAAGTGGAGACATGTTTCTTCATCAAGTTCAAGGCACATCTTCTGAGGTGTGGATACTTGTGTTCCATCAGTAAGTCCCATAACTCTTCATTCATGCCAGGTGTTTCCCTTGATTTGATCTCAATGTAAATGTGCAGTGAGAGAATCTCTGTCTCAGCAGCAAAGCTGTCCAGGTGGAACACTGATACTATTTAGCTCTCAGTGAAGCTCTTCTGATGTTCTCATGTTGCTCCTCATAGATGTCAAGCTGCACAATGTCTTTGTCCTGATGCTTCACTTCTGTCTGCATGTGAGGAACGTTCACAGCGTTAAAGCCTACTTGACAGCAGTTGTGTCTTTGAAACGTGTTTCCTTCACTGATCCTGTTGATGACATGTTCATCATAATCCTGCAGCTCTAAATCAGCTTTGTTGAACAGTAAAGGGAGATCTGTCACAAACACTGAATCCAAAAGCCACTGGTAGTCCTCTAGCTGTGCATCTTCTGCATGTAATGAAAGATTCAGAAAGTCTCACTGAATGTCAACAACAATGTTCCTCTGCTCAGCCATCTTACATCAGTGTGCAGCAGTAGGTCTCTGTGTTCAAAGCCCTTCTCCTCCAAGTAAGTCCAGAATACCATTCTCTGTAGAGTCCTGGTCCCAACACAACTCACAGTCTTCAAGGCAACATGCCTCCCTTCTTTCATGTTGAACATCTTCCACCACAACGCTTGCTGCTGAATTCTACATGATAATAAAGGAAGTAGAGGAGAACTCTCTCTGTTAGCACAACATGATGAACCCAGTAGCACTAATCCGTCTCTTAGCTTCTGTGCTCCGTTTGGTAATGCAGCTCCAAAGTGCCCTACTTTGGTAAGACCACGCTCACACTGCAGACAAGACAGACGCTGTTTGAATCTCAGTAAACATGAAAAGAATTCTCCTCCCAGTCTGACTAAATATGTTAACTTTATGATCTTTGATCTTTGTGTTTTGAGCTAACTTAACTAGCTGGTTTCTGATTATTATTATTAATATAAATATGATTGACTTATTGTATTATTGAATTGTGTCTCTGAATTGTTGTTTCATGACATCTTGTTATTTAGTGTCTGGTGTCTTTTCTCTCTCTCTCTTTCATCTTCTATCATCTCTCCAGACTCTGTCAGGCTGGTGAATGGGACTAGTCTGTGCTCAGGCAGACTGGAGGTGAAGTCTAACCAGTCTAACCAGTGGTGGTCCTCAGTGTGTGAAGATGACTTTGACCAGCAGGATGCAGAGGTGGTCTGTAGGGAGCTTGGCTGTGGGGCTCCTTCAGTCCTCCAGGGGGCGCTCTATGGAGAAGTGGAGGCTCCAATGTGGACCAAAGAGTTCCAGTGTGGAGGCCATGAGTCTGCTCTCCTGGACTGTAGAAGCTCAGGCTCAGATAGAAACACCTGCTCACCTGGCAAAGCTGTTGGACTCACCTGCTCAGGTAGAAGAGGAGCTGCAGCTTTGATCTGGTTCATTTCTGTTCTACTGAAACTCACTTTGTTCTTTTACTGACGACTCTCTTGTTTCTGTTCAGAACCTGTCAGGTTGGTGGGAGGAGCCAGTCGCTGTGCAGGAACACTGGAGGTGAAACATGAAGGAGACTGGAGACCAGTACATGACTATTACTGGACCCTGAAGGAAGCAGATGTTGTCTGTAGAGATCTGGACTGTGGCTCTGCTGTTTCTACCAGACGGAGAAAGGAGTCCTCAGAGAGATCTGTGTGGAGGATCAACCCTCTCTGTGATCACTCTGGATCTTCTCTGAGAGATTGTTTAATATCATCTTCCTCTTCCTCCATCGTGGATCTCACCTGCTCAGGTAAGCCCATCAGTGACATCATCTATGTAGCACCCCAACACTCTATAGAGAGTAGACCTAAGTTACCCTTTAAACTGGAATGATGGGGTGTTTGGTATCCTAAGGTAGCTACCACCAAGGTTTACCTGATTTGGGTGAAATTTAGATTATTTATATTACGCTCTTAATAAACTTAATAAACTGTCAAACTTAATAGATGTAAACACTTAGACCACACTCTATTTTAAATAAGTGACCACAGACAACTTTTTGGGATGAAAAGGAAATAAAGGTTTACTGACTGCTTTTTACAATGTTCAAATCATATTTACCCTTTTGGGGGACAAGAAACAAAACAGCAATAACACAAATTAGAAACCTTTTAACATAAGAAATAGTACTTTCTGAACACAACTTAAATGTCTTCAGCTTTCTTTGTGAAAACCCCTATTCCCTTTATTCACTTCTTCACTACAGCAGAACTCAGTGTATAACAGAATAGTTCAACTTTAAACACACATGGGCCCACACACACTCACTCACACAACAATAAGAAAGTTGCAGGCCTGTGGAGCTCGGGTGCGGTGATGCCTCCTGAATCCTTATCTTCAGCAGAGCAAAGACACAGAAAGTCTAAAGTCACAGTTCAGCGTCAGTCTTGGAGAAAACAGTTTGTGGTCCAAAAAATGAAAAACGTTGACAGCGGAGGTGAAGACCACGGCGGTGAAGTCCTCCTCAGGAACACACCAACAGTCCTTTCTGGTCAGCAATGGCGTCCTCTGGTCCAGTGACTCAGCAACTTTTACTCTTCACAGACACTCTTTCACAAAACTCTCGGCTAAATCAACTGAGATGAAGCAGTAAATGAGCAGTGCTGTCCACAGCTAACAGTTTCCTTATCTAACCTAAACATTCACCAAGCTACCTCCCCTCACATGTCTCTGCATTCCTCCTGTTCTCTATTCATTTCTCTCTCTGCGTTTCTTTTCTCTTCGCCCCGCCCTCTCCTTTACCTACAACCAATTACCGCAGGTGAGGCTGAATGACACCTAGAGTAACCAATCAAACAACAAAGCTCAAACTGAAGGCACTATCAGTGTTTTTTTATTTTTTAACTCTCACTTAGTTTAACCCATTGTTTGCTGTCAATATAGTTTAGAGCTGTTTATTTCAACTACTTATTCAACTGTTTACATCCTACTTTATTTAGGACTAAATGATCTTAATCCCTCAGTTAACCACTTTCTCTTTATTAAACTAAATTACTTTCAGGTTGATTTCCTTACTGAGTTATTTCATCCAACTTTATTAGGAACTAACTTGTTTTAATAGCTAACTTTTACACCAGGGCTTCATCTATGTGACAATCTACTTCCTATGTTTTGGTCCAGTCCCTCCCTGACTACATCCTGCACTGAAAAAAATGATACTTGGGACTAACCTAAAAAAAATACTCTAATTTGTTACAGGTAAATTTATTAGTTTGGACTAACCTAATAATTTAATACTTTGGACTAACCTAAAAAAATTACTCTCACTTGTTACATGTAAATGTATTAGTTTTTCTCAAATTATATTTATGATTTGGTTGAAACCTGAAATTTAGTTTCAATACAAATCAAAATATTACTTTTGAACAAGACAAAAAATTACATTCACACAAAGTAAAATAATTAATTATAAAGACCAAAAAAAATTTTTTTTACATTGATACAACTTTATTTTTCAATTTGGAAAAACCTTATATTTTCTATTACATACAAGCAAAGTTTTTACTTCAGACTAAACTAATCAAAACACTCTAATTTGTAACAGGTAATTGTATTAATTTTTTCTCAAGTTATACTTATGTTTTGGTACAAACTATAATTTTAATTACACAATAATCACATATTTAATTTAGTCCAAAGTAAAAAGGTTACTTAATGTAGATGAATATATATTTTCTTGTTGCTTTTTTACAACCTAAACTTTTACTATATACAATAGCTAAATTTGCTAGAATATAAAACATTTTGTTACAGTCAGTGTCTAATTTAGTTCACTTCAAAAGATTCACATAAATCTTAACATGAACAACATGGTTACATCTCTCCATAAAAACATGAGACAATGTAAAAGCCATTACTGTTTCTAACATTGTAAAACTGGTTTGGACATCTCTCCTTTAAAATGTGAGACAATGTAATACCCATGAAGAATATTTGAATTTGAATACAAGTTACATAACAACAAAACACATGCTGTATCCAAATGTCTTTTCATTGATTCAATATTTAGAGTTTGACACTCAGACTGAACACTCTGCGTGTCATCTTCTGTGGTTCGATTTCCATGATTAGTTTTTGCAGCGCATCAAAAGTGTTTTAGCTGACTTGGATAGCTCAAGTTTAGAGCATGAATGAGCCCAAATAACATAGCACATGCATGCGCTACTGATGGCAAATCATTAAGGACTTCCACACCATTGATAACAATTCCAATGTCGTGTGGTGGCTGGAGGCAATCCTCCTCCCTGATGACAAAAAACACCATTTCGCACCTCTCAAGCTCTGTTCCAGCTTCATCCTTCTGAACAACCTGATAAAAGACAATACACTTATTAAAAAAGTTATTCTGATGAAACCAGTTTCTGATGTACCAATTTAAAAAACTACACCGTTCTCTAAATCAAATCTCAAACAAATCAATTGGAGCTCTAGTAATGCAAAAATGTAACAACTTGCAAAGTCCAGCAGATAATGGCAGCCAAATATTTTTATCATAGCAAATATTTGACATTATCACAAGTACAGCATTCACAGAAGTTATAAATAAAAGATATCCTCCAAAAAGTTATAACATCTGCTGTGACAAAAAAAATATCAAATAGGACAATACAGTAGTATTAATACTTCAATTAAGATTTCCTACAATGTTAAAAGATTGAAACAACTGCTTAGTGTTTTCTGTTTTTCATTAATTTCACTGTGACACTTTACCTCAATGAAATATTTGGATATCATATACATTTTATGTCCGGGCTAAATATTTTTGCACTTTAATTAAAATATTTTAATATGGTCCAGCAACACTATACAGGGTTTTACAAATATAAACCAGAACAGATACCTTAGTAAAAAACAACTGTTTGTTAAGAACCACTGGGGGACAGAGAACTCCACAATAATTATATGCATAGGCATACTAACATGCATGTACAATAAGCCTGAGTATTTGTATAGGACTAAAGAACATGTATGACCTTGAAAGTTTAAATATGTAATGTTTTATCTTGTCTAAAGCTTATGTGATTAATGCAAAACTACTTACCAGATACTCCTTGAGAAGGTTGTCCCCATCTTCCCCAAGGTACACAACCAGGCACTTAAGCAGACACTCTTTTTAGATTCACCTCAGGGCTCTAGGTGAGAGCACAAACACACAAAATTATTATAAAATGCAAAATAATGCTGTCCAATTTTGCCAATTGACTGAAGATGCAAACACTACACAATGAACAAATGGGCCCTTGGAGTTACAGTAATAGTGATCTAGGGCTGTCGCGGTTAAGAAATTTTCCCTGAAATTTTTTGTTTCAAATTACTCAGTTTGTCCTGTTTCAAGTGCTATGTAAATAAGCTATTTTGTAAGGCTAGAATTAGGTATATTGTTGCCTTTTAAATGACAAAAATGACTCTTAATACTAAGTAAATACTTAATTATTATTAAATGCAGAACACAGAAGGGAAATGAGATGCAGACTTTCATTTTTTCAACTTTTGCTAATGACAAAGTAAAATGTGCCGCACTCACTTGAAATTCGGTTGGATGGTCAATAGCAATAATAGCACTTTTTGCAAGGCCCTAATGTACACACGCTTTGAGCAAACCATTTTAAAGACCTTTGAAACTCAAAAGATTAATGTAGTACATCTGTCAACAGGTAATCTCTGACTCCAAAGTTGTAAGCAAAGCAAGTGATCAAGAACTTTCAGTATATTCCGGGTTTTCTCTCCGATAACTCCTCCCTTCTTTTTGATGATCTCCATCAGCCTGTCGTAGTGCTTGTCCAAGGAAGCGAGGAACCGTGGTTGAAGTGGCACAGTCGTAATTCTTGTAAATTCAGCATTGATCTTTGAAAAACATAATAGCACATGCAAATGTTATAAAACAATACATGTTACATTGCAGATGTGCTTTTTAGTAGGTTTCTTATGATAGGAGAAAATATAATTTACTTTACAAGCCACCACTGACTTATTGCCATTGACTTTAAAAAGTCACATACCTCATCCACTGAGAACAATGCAGGCCATCTCTCTTTCAACTCTTCCACTCCCAATTCCTTTTCCACAATTTCCCGTCTTCACACTGAAAAAGTCTTGTCCATTTTGGACTTTATCACTGAACGATTGTTTCGCTTCTTCACCTCACTTAAAAGTGACAGTCTCTCATTTTCCAATTTGTCTGAGGTCTCTCCAGTAGGAATGTCATGAATGTGGTTGGCCTCTCCTCTCTTAGGTTTCTTTACTTTTTTTGCTGGCAATGCATCTTCTGGAGCTTTGGACTTGAGTGAATTTACAAGCAGTTCAGAACACCCGATGCCCTTCAGCTGAGTACGGTAGTTGCCCATTTTTGTCTTCAGGCACTGCTTCCACCCATAGCAACCGTTGTACGAACCAGGCTCAGAGAGGCATGGGTGCTTCTTGAGTAGTGCTTCAGCCACGTCACTGAAGTCAGCATCTGTTGGGTAGGCTTTGTACTTAAATATATCTTCAGCTACCTTATCCAGGATATCTGACTTTAATTTTGAACTCATTCACAATCTTGTCATGTTTGACCTATGCTAATAGCTGCTCTATTGTCTCTATTGTCTCTGGAATTCCATCAGGCAGAATTAGCTTCCTGGTGTCATCAGAATAACTCGCAACTTGGCTGGCCTTTTCTCTGCCATGTCATCCCATCCAAAAAGATCTATTAAAAACATAAATAAAAACAGTAATATTAGTGTCATAACATTGGCCATAACATCCAATTCATATTAACAAATGTATTGATATACAACCTTATGAATGAATGTATCTCTTCAGAGAGATGAAGTGCTGTCCACCAACTATGTAGTGAGCCAAAGGATAGGGATCTGTCAGTTCATGCACCCCAACAAGCCGTAGTTCTTTAGGAGTAGATATGACCAAGTCATAAGCTCGATAATGTTCCAGATACCAGGTATCCACTTTTTTGACAATGAAAATGAGTTTCTCTTGTAGAACGATCATATGAACTATTTCCCAAAACTCTGGAAGTCCAGCCAGCAACCTATGGGCTACCACCATTCCAATCCTATAGTTAAAGCCGCTGTAGGATAAATTTTTTGCCAGGTTCACATTGTCCATATGTGGGTGTTTCTGTTTCACTGCAAGTGCAATATCTTCATTAATAACATCAAGGGGAAGTGTTGAAACATCAGTAACCTCCAAAGATGGCTTAGAAAATCTACACATGTACAGATTATATGCAGTCTGAAATTGGTGCCTTTGCGCTAACGAGTACAGTACATTTTAGTAACAGTTTGTATGACGAATTACTCTTTTGAAGAAGCTATGTTTTGATTCAAATCTCATAGTCCATAGTGCAACAAGGGGGCCAAACTGACGTATCAACTGTGGATAATGCTCCAAGTAATGATGTTTGGGCCGAATTTTTTCATGGGGGAAAACTTCTTTGAATACTGTCCTGTGTTCAGATATCTTGAAGTCAAGATAAGAACTAGAGTTCTCAGTGTGAAAAGGTGCAACAACAAGTTCCACAATGTCCTTCAATTCACAAAGGACCTGCCACGCTGGTTCGTTTGATGGAACTCTTGTTCCGATCAAGAGAGGAAGAAATCTCAATAGGCTCCAATTCTCGTGTGCATTTCCTCCAATTGTTCTTTTTGTGGCATAGGTGATTGGCACAAGATGAGGACGATTTGTCTTATCAGTCCACTTAAATGGAAATGTTGTTATGGCTTCATTTAAATTGGCTAATGTAATAATAATAATAATAATATAATATTTTTTAGAAATTAAGCTAAGTGAATCCGCCATTAAAATTGTATACTGTCATGTTATGTCCACTACAATACAAATTCAACACAAATTATTGGAATAAATTCAAGGTATTCTCTGAAGTGCTGCAATTATATTTTGGGTTTGTCATTTAAACATACATAAAAATAATGTTCAGTTTTCATATTGGGACTTACCAAATTCAGCAATATGGCTACAATTTCGGACCTTTACGGGAAACACCAGCAAACCTGTAAACACAAAGGAAAAAGAGAGAAATAACTTTTTTGTGACAGTTGGCACTATACATAATTGTCACAACAGACACATTTATTAATTAGGCTTTAGACATACTGGAGGTGTTGTACTATACTGCAAAATACTGACAGCTGAAATAATGGAATATTAATTCTGTTCCTCATTATCTAGTACTTAATAGAGGTGTACTGCGACATTATCTGCAGCTGTTTAATCAAACAAAATTCTGTCTCTGTATTTGTATCTGAATAGAAGACCAGAAGTGGGCAAGGTTTATATCTGTAATTGCCTTAAATCAGGCAAATGTTGTATTTTGTTACCCAATATTCATTGGCAGTGGAATATGTGGCTTTTAAGTATCCAATTAATTTAACATAGGCATAAAATAATTTATGGAACATATTTTCATATCCAGATAGTGTACTGTTCATCTTTCTCTCTCTTTATGTTTTACTAAGTTTCTTGATATATCTGACCACCCCATGGAGAGAGACAGGGATACTGGCTTAAATACAAGGTAAAACATTGATATTTTAATAATTAGAATGCTTTATTTTAAATTGAGGAAATCACACATACAGCTAAAAACTACATGTTCATTTTGATGTGTAATTTGTGGTATTTGAAAGAAATGAAGTTGCCACACCAGGCTGCGAAAATACACAAGTTACCTCCTTAACAGAAAAGCACATGGCTAATTATTATTCAGAATGACGGTGTCCGACCTGGGCTGACATGGCGGAAGAACAGGAGAACGAGAGAACATAGCGATCGCTGTTCTATAATGTGTAGAATATGAAATGACTAGCTGGTTGGTGAAATCAAAGTCATATGTTGTTCCTATGAGGCGGCAGTGTGGTTCATACAGTAAACAGACCGCTGAGGCTCTGTAACCATGTGGGCTGTGGATGCCAAGCAGCAGGCAAACAGCACGTCAACTTTTTTTTTGTTTCAAACAGTTTTACTAAATATTTTTTTCGTTTTTACTCCAAAGATATATGCCAGTAACGTGCATTTCGTCTCACCTTTTTCGCCATATTATGTCCGTATTATGTGTGTGTGTGTGTGTGTGTGTGTGTGTGTGTGTGTGTGGTGCGGGAAGCCCGCCTTCACCGTCATTAAAACATGTCCCTAGTCCAGACCCAGAGCAGGACCGGCTTTCTCTCAGTTTACTCTACCGCTAAAGAAAAGCGAGCAACAGCTAAATAACATTAGCAACAATATTAACTTTCAGAAGGAGGAAACAAAGGCAGCTAGCATTCGCTAACGTTAGCTAACGTTAGCTAGCGTTCGCTAACATGTGTGAAATATAAAGGCAGTCAACAGACTTACAGTTTACAGAGTGTAAAGTAGTTGTACATTCTCCCACTAACGATAAATATGCAAATATCCATTATTACCTTGTTTAAATGAGTTCCCTTGAAGAGCAGACGGTTTTCACTTAAGAAGTTCAGCGAAGTGAGGTAATGGCGGACATCAGAACCCACAAGGAGCGACCAGATGCGACGTCATATGGTCACGTGGTGGTCACGTGACATGTAAACCTCTGGTCTTAAGTGAAAATACAATTTGACTGAAAGTATTGCTTTTAATTTGGTCTATGGGGAGTGCTATTTGCTTTTAGGCAAAGTGAATAAAACATGTTTAAACCGGAAAACCATGATTTCCGATGAGACCAAATTAAAAATATACTTTACATGAATGATACAGTCGTTTCACTTTTTTCAGTGTGGGAATCTGTGTATAAAACACTCTCTGAGGTGGCTCTATCCCTTCATGAGCCTTCACCTGTCTCTTCCTTATTTGGTGTACCGTTAGATTCTCCATTGTCTGCTTTCAAACGTGACTTTTCTGCATGTTTAACTCTACTGGCTCAGCACCTGGTGTTGCTGAAGTGGAGACATGTTTCTTCATCAAGTTCAAGGCACATCTTCTGAGGTGTGGATACTTGTGTTCCATCAGTAAGTCCCATAACTCTTCATTCATGCCAGGTGTTTCCCTTGATTTGATCTCAATGTAAATGTGCAGTGAGAGAATCTCTGTCTCAGCAGCAAAGCTGTCCAGGTGGAACACTGATACTATTTAGCTCTCAGTGAAGCTCTTCTGATGTTCTCATGTTGCTCCTCATAGATGTCAAGCTGCACAATGTCTTTGTCCTGATGTTTCACTTCTGTCTGCATGTGAGGAAAGTTCACAGCGTTAAAGCCTACTTGACAGCAGTTGTGTCTTTGAAACGTGTTTCCTTCACTGATCCTGTTGATGACATGTTCATCATAATCCTGCAGCTCTAAATCAGCTTCGTTGAACAGTAAAGGGAGATCTGTCACAAACACTGAATCCAAAAGCCTCTGGTAGTCCTCTAGCTGTGCATCTTCTGCATGTAATGAAAGATTCAGAAAGTCTCACTGAATGTCAACAACAATGTTCCTCTGCTCAGCCATCTTACATCAGTGTGCAGCAGTAGGTCTCTGTGTTCAAAGCCCTTCTCCTCCAAGTGAGTCCAGAATACCATTCTCTGTAGAGTCCTGGTCCCAACACAACTCACAATTTTCAAGGCAACATGCCTCCCTTCTTTCATGTTGAACATCTTCCACCACAACGCTTGCTGCTGAATTCTACATGATAATAAAGGAAGTAGAGGAAAACTCTCTCTGTTAGCACAACATGATGAACCCAGTAGCACTAATCTGTCTCTTAGCTTCTGTGCTCCGTTTGGTAATGCAGCTCCAAAGTGCCCTACTTTGGTAAGACCACGCTCACATTGCAGACAAGACAGGCGCTGTTTGAATCTCAGTAAACATGAAAAGAATTCTCCTCCCAGTCTGACTAAATATGTTAACTTTATGATCTTTGATATTTGTGTTTTGAGCTAACTTAGCTAGCTGGTTTCTGATTATTATTATTATAAATATGATTGACTTATTGTATTATTGAATTGTGTCTCTGAATTGTTGTTTTATGACATCTTGTTATTTAGTGTCTGGTGTCTTTTCTCTCTCTCTCTTTCATCTTCTATCATCTCTCCAGACTATGTCAGGCTGGTGAATGGGACTAGTCTGTGCTCAGGCAGACTGGAGGTGAAGTCTAACCACTCTAACCAGTCTAACCAGTGGTGGTCCTCAGTGTGTGAAGATGACTTTGACCAGCAGGATGCAGAGGTGGTCTGTAGGGAGCTTGGCTGTGGGGCTCCTTCAGTCCTCCAGGGGGCGCTCTATGGAGAAGTGGAGGCTCCAATGTGGACCAAAGAGTTCCAGTGTGGAGGCCATGAGTCTGCTCTCCTGGACTGTAGAAGCTCAGGCTCAGATAGAAACACCTGCTCACCTGGCAAAGCTGTTGGACTCACCTGCTCAGGTAGAAGAGGAGCTGCAGCTTTGATCTGGTTCATTTCTGTTCTACTGAAACTCACTTTGTTCTTTTACTGACGACTCTCTTGTTTCTGTTCAGAACCTGTCAGGTTGGTGGGAGGAGACAGTCGCTGTGCAGGAACACTGGAGGTGAAACATGAAGGAGACTGGAGACCAGTACATGACTCTGACTGGACCCTGAAGAAAGCAGCTGTTTCCTGTAGAGATCTGGACTGTGGCTCTGCTGTTTCTACCAGACAGAGAGAGGAGTCCTCGGAGAGATCTGTGTGGATGATCAACTCTTACTGTGTTCTCTCTCGATCTGCTCTGAGAGAGTGTTTAAGATCAGGTTCCTCTTCCGTCATCGTGGATCTCACCTGCTCAGGTAAGCCCATCAGTGACATCATCTATGTAGCACCCCAACACTCTATAGAGAGTAGACCTAAATTACCCTTTAAACTGGAATGATGGGGTGTTTGGTATCCTAAGGTAGCTATCACCAAGGTTTACCTGATTTGGGTGAAATTTAGATTATTTATATTTCCCTCTTAATAAACTTAATAAACTGTCAAACTTAATAGATCTAAACACTTAGACCACACTCTATTTTAAATAAGTGACCACAGACAACTTTTTGGGATGAAAAGGAAATAAAGGTTTACTGACTGCTTTTTACAATGTTCAAATCATATTTACCCTTTTGGGGGACAAGAAACAAAACAGCAATAACACAAATTAGAAACCTTTTAACATAAGAAATAGTACTTTCTGAAATAATATGAAACCAAAAGTTAATAAGTAAACAAATTGTTTGGACAAATATATAAAAGTGAATTATCTTCTATCAACACAACTTAAATGTCTTCAGCTTTCTTTGTGAAAACCCCTATTCCCTTTATTCACTTCTTTACTACAGCAGAACTCAGTGTATAACAGAATTGTTCAACTTTAAACACACATGGGCCCACACACATTCACTCACACAACAATAAGAAAGTTGCAGGCCTGTGGAGCTCGGGTGCGGTGATGCCTCCTGAATCCTTATCTTCAGCAGAGCAAAGACACAGAAAGTCTAAAGTCACAGTTCAGCGTCAGTCTTGGAGAAAACAGTTTGTGGTCCAAAAAATGAAACACGTTGACAGCGGAGGTGAAGACCACGGCGGTGAAGTCCTCCTCAGGAACACACCAACAGTCCTTTCTGGTCAGCAATGGCGTCCTCTGGTCCAGTGACTCAGCAACTTTTACTCTTCACAGACACCCTTGAACAAAACTCTCGGCTAAATCAACTGAGATGAAGCAGTAAATGAGCAGTGCTGTCCACAGCTAACAGTTTCCTTATCTAACCTAAACATTCACCAAGCTACCTCCCCTCACATGTCTCTGCATTCCTCCTGTTCTCTATTTATTTCTCTCTTTGCGTTTCTTTTCTCTTCACCCCGCCCTCTCCTTTACCTACAACCAATTACCGCAGGTGAGGCTGAATGACACCTAGAGTAACCAATCAAACAACAAAAATCAACCTGAAGGCACTATCAGTGTTTTTTAACTCTCACTTAGTTTAACCCATTGTTTGCTGTCAATATTGTTTAGAGCTGTTTATTTCAACTCCTTATTCAACTATTTACATCCTACTTTATTTAGGACTAAATTATCTATAATTGTTTCCATAATAAAAGTTATTGAGGGAAATATCGGATCATGGAAAGACAAATCTTTCTAATGAATGAAGAAAGTTGTTTGTGATCCTTTTGTTGTTCAGACTACAATGAACATCTATTTAAACCAGATGAATCAGAAAACATATCAAATATAAACTAGAGTTTAATCTGTGATCTGTCTTCACTCTGGTGTGAAACTGTAGTCAGTCAGTCCGATCAGCTGCAGCGTCCAATCACATCACTGATGAACAATAAGGGGCCCTTAAAACAGTTCCTGGAAGCCTGTTCTCATGCGTCCTCGCTCATGGCTCCTCGACCCTCGATCCTCCGAGCAGGAATAAGAGCTTTGGGACGGCAGTCAATATGGCGGCGCAGAACAACTTCCGGTTCAAGCGAAGAGCGAGGAAATGACAACTAAGAGACTTGGGATGTACCTATTGGTCGGTGTATTTCTTGCACCGCTGAACAAGTGCCATAAAGGCTGGAAAAGCTGCGCCGGTTAAAATAGAAGCGCTCCATCAAAATTGTAGAATTCTCAATTTTCTAACAGTTTCAGGTCCAGGGTCCAGATACAACGACGTCTAGGTCCGGATCTGGACCGCAGTCCACCTATTAGTGACCCCTGATCTATGACATCATCTCTGACAGCAATGTTTCCAGTATGTTCCTTCCTCTGTCACAGTGACAGTCAGTGGGTTTGCATTGGCCTGAATTGTAAAGTTATCCAGGACAACGACATCCTGAAGTGTAGAGAGGTGGGCTTGTTTCTGGAAGCTTCAAAGCCTCCATACACTGCTGAGCTCCACCTGGCAGGACACACATGTCTGTCTGTCTCTCCGTCTGTCTCTCAGACCTGTGACATCACGTCCTCATTCAGGGTCCATCTTGTTCAACGGAGGGTGAACGTGAACTTTTATCATCTCTCTGTGTTTACAGACCTGCTGCTTCAGCCAATCATCACTGTGTCCTCCTCAATGTACGGGGTCTCCAAGGCCCAGCAGCAGGGAGCTCGGGCGCTCAGGCGCTCCACCTTCACCATCCTCTGCTCCATCCAGCCACAGTACCCAGGAGGCTCCTTCCATCTCACCTTCACCTCCTCCAACTCGGCACACAACTACACTCAGCCAGCTGTCAATCACTCTGCCCACTTCCTGTTTCCTGCTGCAGAGCCCGCCCACCAAGGAAGCTACAGCTGTGTTTATCACCTCTATGTTTTTAATCATACCTTCTCCTCTGAGAGCCGTCTGCTCTCTCTCACTGTCTTGGGTAAGCTGACTGTTTACATGCAGGTTTGAAGATGATTGGTCCAAACTGACTGAAGATGATCAGCTGACCACAGAGTCCATGCATGTTGTTGTTTCTGGAGTGACACTGTGACTCCTGTCATTGTGTTACACATATCATATAGTAACCAAACCTAAACACGGTCTATAAATGGCAACAGCTAACAATCTACTGTAGGACAGAGCAGGTTTGGTTACCAGGATAACTCTGGTCACATCAGAAGCTGCTTCAGTTCTCAGAGAACCAATCACAAAAGCTCCACTGCCACCACATCAGTCATAACACCCCTTAACCCCAAACTCGCCATTTTCAAGTGTAGTTCCTTCACCTATCAGAAGCAAGAATGGCGGTGTGCTCCGATACCTCACTCAGAGAACCAGGGTTATCCTGGAAACCAAACGTTGAGACGTTGTTAATGATAGCAATTATGCTTTCAATTGACTCTTCACTAAGTCCCGCCCCTCTAACGCTGACTGGCCAATCACAGCGTAGCATGGTTCAGCTCTGACCAGGAGCTCTGGTGATGAAAACAGGATGTAAGTGATGACATCATTGTAACATGAAACCAAGACTAACCAGATTCTCTCTAGTGTCCACCAGGGGGCGACTCCTCTGGTTGTATAGAAGTCTAGTCTAAAATGACTCTACTTCTCTCTTGATTTATTCCCTCAGTAAACATTGTAAACATGAGTTTATGGTCTCAATCTCTAGTTTCAAGTCTTCTTCAATACAGCATGATGTTCATTTAGTACATTATGGTCCATTTAGAGTCAAACAGACCATAAAGCAGGGGACGATTTAGGGCGGGGCTGCACAGTGATTGACAGGTTTACCAGAGACGTATACGGCGTCTCTACGTCACTCCTCCTCAGTCCAAATATGGTCACTTCCTGTTCACTGGTTGCAAAAAACCAAGATGGCGACAGCCACAGTCCACAAACCAATGAGTGACGTCACGACGACTACGTCCACTTCTTCTCTAACGTCTGTGGTTCAAACAGTGAACATGAAGTAAACATGGAGAGTAATACGTGTCAGTGATTGTAGGTTTCAGGGTCAATGGGAGCTGTTGGACTCATGATGTCGTGTGATGTGATGACTGTCCATGTGTTTGTTCAGATCCAACACCTCTGATCATCAAAGCGATCGTCCTGCCGCTGACTCTGCTGGTGGTGAACGTTGCCCTTTACTCCTACTGTAAGGTACTGACACACGTCTGTTGTTTAGACCAGCGACTGAAATGAAGCTCTCGCTCTGTGTTTAGTGAACTGAAGACAGGACTGTGCTGTCATGTCTCTCCAGGCCAACAGGGGGCGGATGCCGTGCAGACAGAAGAACACTGAGCTGGATCATTATATCCTGGGTGTTCCTGCAGCTGAAGAAGAAGAAGAAGAAGAAGAAGAAGAAGAAGAAGAAGAAGAAGAAGAAGCTCAGGGAGCAGAGTAGCTCCTCCAAGGAGCTCATCTCACATCCAGATGATTTCTACCACACAACCACCATCAGCTCCCTTTGATACGCATGTTCCCTTGAAACAAGAAGGCTGAATATGATATCACATTATTATAGCCTGTCTTTGTTACTCTCAACAATGTGTTGGTCTCTCCATACCTTCTGACTTCCTGTCTGTGGCTCTCAGCTCCAAGCCCATTGGTTCCTGCTGAAGACGTGAATCTTTAAAAACACCTCACAGATATAAAGTTTCATTTGAAACTAGACTTGAGAGCAGGTTTACCAGAGTCCAAGCAGAAACCAAAGACTATCAGGATCAATGTTAATGTGATATATTAGAATAAACATGAACCATTGACTTATATCTTCTACATTCTGTAGAGCGATACTCAATGTTGACAATCTGTTGGTGTTTGTCCTTTAAAACATATAATGAACTTCATGGCTTCACTTATTGTAGTGAGCAAGATTTTGGCAGCAGGACAACATTTAGCTAAAAGATATTCATAATAATACAAATATGAACAAGGTCCCGCTGTGATCAGCCCCTAAAACCTCATTTATTTGTCTTTCAGAAATGTTACTATTTTACTCATTGTTGTACTTCATGATTTTACTTCATTTTGTAATTAAGGATTTTACTTATTTTTTTCATAATTAAGGCTTTTCTTATTTCGTTAGAATGTTGTTATTAAGGATTTTGCTTATTTTTTATAATTAAGGATTCTGCTTGCATCATAAGACAATTGTAATTTTAGATTTTGCTTGTTTTTTATAATTAGAGGGTTTTACTTAAAACATGCATTTTGGTTAATTTTGTAATTTAGGATTTTACTTATTTCATAAGAATTTTTCTTATTTTGTACTTCATGAATGTAAATAATGTTGCAATCAAATAATTTACAATTTTTCTAATAGTTAAGGATTTTGCTTATTTCATAAGAACTTTGTCATGGATTTAGCTTGTTTTTTATAATTAAGGATTTTCCTTATTTCACAATAATTTAGCTAATTTTTGTTCTACATAAATTAAATAAGTTAATTTTGTAATTAAGGAATTAAAAAAATATTATAATAAAGGATTTTGCTTAAATCATGAGCGTTTCACTTGATTTTGGAATTCACGAAATTACCTTTCTCATAAAAATGTATCTTATTTTGTACTTCATGAATTTACAATATTATGTAACTAAGGATTTTGCTTATTAATAAAAATGTTGTAATTATGTTTTTTTCTTATTTCATAAGTTTATTTAAATTTATAAATAAGCATTTTGCATATTTTGTAAGAATTTAGCATAATTCTGTAAATAAGGATTTTTCTCATTTCATAAGAACTTTGCTTATTTTTGTATTTAAGTATTTTGATTACTTTTGTGCTAAAAGGATTTTGATACAAAATATCCTCCTAATCAAACAATCTGAATAAAATATGAACACAAACTAAAACTAAACACACATACTTGTATTCCACAGATACATTTAGTACTAGTACTGCTTTAACAAAGTACTTTAAGGGGTGTTGAACTTGGGTCCAGTCGGATCATATTTGGACGTGGAAAAGACAACATGTGACCCTTTACCAACCAAAACCAAACCTGAGCGTCATTAGAAGGACTTTAAACTCACATGTGCACATCTGTGTTCAAATGATCAGTTTTCATGTGTTCACACACAGAGAGATGAACTGATGAAGATCGCTGTGATGAATGTATCTCTATCTATGTTCAAAGAAAACTAAACACTTTAATAAACTATGAAACTCTGTGAATGAGCTGAATCTAACAGATTGTAAGTCATAACCAAAGCCTCGACGTCTTCTTCTCTGCAAACGTCAAAAGATTTTAGTTCCTGCTTATGAGACACTGAGATATGAATGTGACTTTTTTAAAGATATTTAGTCAAAATAATAAGAGATTAAGTTAAAATGATGGGATACGTATTTTTTATTTGTATTGTTCCCAACTTTCACAATCTATTTTTTCTATTTTCTTGGAGAAGTTTGTCATGGAAAGCTAAAGTTTTGAGTTAGACGACGTCATGCTTGATGTGAAAATTTTCAGGTTCACCTAAAAAAAAAAGAAGCACTTTCAGGATTATTATTTCTTTGTAATGATGCAGCTGCAGGTCTAAACCTCTCCCAAATCATAACACAATATGTGAACAGTCTCTCTGCAAAGTTTGACTTTGATAAAGTGAAGCACAACAAAATTAGAGAGGTTTTAGTACAGAGTTCAGACGAGATCTCCAAAATGCTCATTTTGGCACAATGTGTGCCATTTTAATTTTCTCATGTACCAAACAATATATATTTCACTTGTATATCACTAATGGTGTGCAATACATCCAAATACAGCAGCTTGGGCTTTATTTGAAGGCCAGCATCCTCTCTGAGCACTCTGTGGGTACATCTCAAGTCTCTTAATTGTCATTTCCTCTCTTCTCGCTCCTTGCTTGAACCGGAAGTTGTTCTGCGCCGCCATATTGAAGGCCGTCCCAAAGCTCTTATTTAGCTCGGAGGAGCGAGGAGCGAGGAAAGAGGAGGGATCTCTGAGGAGCCATGAGCGAGGACGCACGAGAACAGGCTTCCAGGAAGGTTTTAACGGCAGACACGCCCCCTCTTTGTTCATCAGTGATGTGATTGGACGCTGCAGCCGATCGGACTGATACGATTTTTTTCAACATGTAAACAGCGAAGACGGATCGCAGATTAAACTCTAGTTTATATTTGATATGTTTTCTGATTAAGTATCTGGTTTAAATATATGTTCATTGTAGTCTGAACAACAAAAGGACCACAAACATCTTTCTTCATTTATTAGAAAGATTTGTCTTTCCATGATCTGATATTTACCTCAATAACTTTTATTATGGAAACAATTAAAGTCAGAGAGCTTTTTACTTCATTTATCATCATTTCATTCAGTCACGTGAGGCTGATCATTCCTGGGTGTCTGGTTTGATGAGTTATGTCATTTAAAAGAAACCATAATCATATTCTTGGTTATTTAATAATCACGTCACAGTCACAATTTCAAAACGTACAGACACAAATAAGTCATAAATATGACAAACGCATTCTGCCGTAGAAATCGATCCTGTGCTTATAAACAGAACACAGTTTATTAAAGAGGTAACAGAGAAAACATCTCTACAGTGATGATTACTGTGTGTCTTTATTAGTTATTAGTATAATTAGTTACTATTATTAAGTACAGTGAACATGTGAACAGACACAAACTATCAAAAGTCTCTCCAGCTGTTAAAGCCGACTGACAGCTGATCAGCGACCGCCGTCATCAGAAACAGACGTCGCTTCATGTGACGCTTCAGAGGAAAGGACGTCTCATATCTCTTACAACATGTTTCCTCGTTCCTCTCTCCTCGCATAGTTTCCTCCATGCATCCCTGGTGGGAGGGACTAAGACGCAAGGAAAGGACGCAAGTGAGGGAAACGGGGATGCAATTAAGAGACTTGGGATGTACTCTCTGTGTCTCTCTGGTACTGGAGCTTTTCTCGATTTCAGACCCTCCCCCACTACGCAGAGCTGAATGTCAGCAACTCATTGGTCGATTTCAATGATTGACACCTCTTTTGATGCGTTAGAGCCAATAGAATTGAGCTATAACTACGCAGAAAAGATTGACAGCACTGTTAGCCAATCAAAATCAACAAGGCGCCGTCTACCGTAAAGCGTAAAATCCGATACGCTGAAAGTCAAATCGGCACCCCTGGTCTGAACAACCCCCCCTAAAGTTTCGGAATGCTTTACAGATATCAGTTGAACATATTCCGGGGTCGAAATGCCGGGAGAAATGTTTTTTTTTTGTCTAAACTTCAAAGGTAAGAAGAATTTGCTGACCATTCTCTTAAATCTCTAAGGGAGATGCCAGCCACCCTCCTGAGGAAACCCATTTCGGCCGCTTGTACCCGCGATCTAATTCTTTCGGTCATGACCCAGTCCACATGACCATAGGTGAGGGTAGGAACGAAGATTGCCCGGTAGATAGAAAGCTTTGCCTTGCGGCTCAGCTCTCTTTTCGTCACAACGGTGCGGTAAAGTGACTGCAATACCGCCCCAGCTGCTCCGATTCTCCGGCCAATCTCACGTTCCATTGTTCCCTCACTCGCGAACAAGACCCCGAGGTACTTGAACTCCTTCACTTGGGGTAAGGACTCATTCCCTACCCGGAGTGGGCAATCCACCAGTTTCCTGCTGAGAACCATGGCCTCAGATTTAGAGGTGCTGATCCTCATCCCAACCGCTTCACACTCGGCTGTGAACCGATCCAGTGAGTGCTGGAGGTCACAGCCCGATGAAGACATCAGGACCACATCATCTGCAAAAAGCAGCGATGCAATCCTCAGCCCACCGAACTGTAAACACTCCTCCCCACGACTACGCCTCGATATCCTGTCCATGAATACCACAAACAGGATTAGTGACAAAGCGCAGCCCTGGCGGAGGCCAACCCTCACCGGAAATGAGTCCGACTTACTACCGAGAACCCGGACACAGCTCTCGCTTTGGCATACAGGGATTGTATGGCCCCCAGAAGTGGCCCCCTCACCCCATACTCCCGCAGCACCTCCCACAGTATCTCCCGGGGGACCCGGTCATACGCCTTCTCCAGGTCCACAAAACACATGTAGACCGGATGGGCGTATTCCCAAGCCCCCTCCAGGATCCTTGCGAGAGTGAAGAGCTGGTCCGTTGTTCCACGGCCAGGACGGAATCCGCATTGTTCCTCTTCAATCCGAGGTTCGACTATCGGCCGAACCCTACTTTCCAGCACCTTGGAGTAGACTTTACCAGGGAGGCTGAGTAGTGTGATACCTCGGTAATTGGCACACACCCTCTGGTCCCCCTTTTTGAACAGAGGAACCACCGCCCCGGTCTGCCACTCCCTAGGCACCGTCCCAGACCTCCACACAATGTTGAAGAGACGTGTCATCCAAGACAGCCCCTCCACACCCAGTGCCTTCAGCATTTCTGGACGGATCTCATCAATCCCTGGGGCTTTGCCACTGTAGAGTTGTTTGACTACCTCAGTGACTTCCACCAGGGAAATTGATGATGCTCCCCCATCAGCCTCCAGCTCTGCCTCTACAATAGAGGGCGTATTAGTCGGATTCAGGAGTTCCTCAAAGTGCTCCTTCCACCGCCCGATTACCTCCTCAGTTGAAGTCAACAGAGTCCCATCCTTACTGTATACAGCTTGGATGTTTCCCTGTTTTCCCCTCCTGAGGTTCCGGATGGTTTTCCAGAAACACCTTGGTGCCGACCGAAAGTCCTTCTCCATGGCCACTCCGAACTCCTCCCACACCCGCTGCTTTGCCTCCTTCACGGCAGCGGCTGTAGCCCTTCGGGTCTGTCGGTACCTTGCAACTGCCTCAGGAGTCCTCCGGGATAACATATCCCGGAAGGCCTCTTTCTTCAGTCGGACGGCTTCCCTGACCACCGGTGTCCACCACGGTGTTCGAGGGTTACCGCCCCTTGAGGCACCTAAGACCTTGAGACCACAGCTCACCGCCGTAGCTTTGGCAATAGAAGCTTTGAACATCGTCCATTCCTGTTTGATGCCCCCAACCTCCACAGGGATGCTAGAAAAGCCCCGCCGGAGGTGTGAGTTGAAGATCTCCCGGACAGGGGCCTCCTCCAGACGTTCCCAGTTTTCCCGCACTACCCGTTTGGGCTTACCCGGTCTGTCCAGAGTTTTCCCCCACCCTCTGACCCAACTCACAACCAGATGGTGATCAGTTGAGAGCTCCGCCCCTCTCTTCACCCGAGTGTCCAAAACATACGGCCTCAGATCCGATGATACGATAACAAAATTGATCATTGACCTTAGGCCTAGGGTGCTCTGGTACCACGTACACTTATGAACATCCTTATGCTCGAACATGGTGTTCGTTATGGACAATCCATGACTAGCACAGAAGTCCAACAACAAACGACTGCTCGGATTTAGATCAGGGAGGCCGTTCCTCCCAATTACGCCTCTCCAGGTATCCCCATCGTTGCCCACGTGTGCGTTGAAATCCCCCAGCAGAACTATGGAGTCCCCCACTGGAGCCCCATACAGGACTCCAGTCAGGGTCTCTAAAAAGGCTGAATACTCTGAACTGTTGTTCGGTGCATATGCACAGACAACAGTCAGAGTTTTCCCCCCCATAACCCACAGGCGTAGGGAGGCGACCCTCTCGTCCACCGGGGTAAACTCTGACGTAGCGGCAATCAGCCGGGGATTTGTGAGTATCCACACACCCACCTGGCGCCTCACACCCTGGGCAACTCCAGAGAAGAAAAGAGTCCAACCAAAAGGTCCCTGGCCTTCACTGCCACCCATGGGGCAGCGCACCCGACCCCAGCGGTTCCTCCCGCAAGTGGTGAGCCCACAGGATGAAGAGGAGGGGGGTGCCACGTTGCTGCTTCGGGCTGTGCCCGGCCGGGCTCCGTGGTAAACCCGGCCACCAGGCGCTCGCTGTCGGGCCCTCCGACTGGACCTGGCTCCAGACGTGGGCCCCGGGCTTCTTCCGGGCAGGGTCTCCTCGACTCTTCTTCGTTCTTTCATTGGGGTTTTTGAACCATTCTTAGTCTGGCCCTTCGCCTGAGACCAATTTGCCATGGGAGACCCTACCAGGAGCTCTAGGCTCCAGACAACATAGCCCTCAGGGTCATGAGGGCACTCAAACCTCTCCACCACGTTAAGGTGATGGCTCCCCGGAGCAGACCAATGAAAGAACGACGTTTTATATGAAACATTAAATGCGTTGAGATCACGTCTTCGTGTAGACCACATTTCACCGGCCAGCGTAATATGAGAAATACGTTCAAAGTAACCAGTATAGTGTCTCTTTCAACCTACAACTTAACAAACCATCAATCCCAGTGAGCACCAACCCAGATTTCAACGTTGATTTCTGGTTGAAATTGGGTCTGAACGTTTAAGACCTATTTTCACCGTCTTTTCAACCGGCTAAATTGCAGTTACAATATCAACGTGTCACAAAACACCAATTTGTTTTAAAATATTGATGGGCTGTCTCAATTCAGGGGCTGCATCCTTCGGAGGACCCAGCCTTTGCAGTTTACGTCGGCTGCGTCTTTTGAGGACCGCAAAGGCTGGGCCGCGAAGGCTGGGCCGCGAAGGCTGGACCGTGCGGTCTCCGAAATGAGACGGCCTACGCTACAGAGGACTTCCTGTTTGCTGCCATGAGACGCTCAGTTACAATATAGCTTCCCACCACTTGGTGGCAGTAATGCGTCCAATAAGCAGAAGAAGACACTCAGCCAGCCGCTAGCCTGTAGCAAAAGTTATGGATAAGTATTTAAAACAAAAATATGAAGACGACAGTGGTGCCAAACCCCCCCCAAAAGTCTAAATTTGTGCGCAAGTACAATCCTGACTTCCTTAAGTATGGTTTTGTAAACGGCAGAGCCGAGAGCCCATTGTGTGGAGTGTGGGCTAATGCTATCAAACAAAGCACTGAAGCCTTCGAAACTAAAGTGACACCTAGAAACATCCAACGCTCGTGGGAAAGCCGGTAGAATTTTTCAAGAGAAAGGAAAATGGGAAACAGATGCAGAAAAGGTCTGTCGTGTCACTGACTGGCAACTCCAAATGTGCTTTGAAAGCCAGCTACCTCGTAGCCAGACGTGTGGCACGAAGTAAAAAAACATTCACCATAGCGGAGGAGTTGGTTCTGCCTGCCGCTGTGGATGAGAGATGAGATGAGATGATTGGAGAGGCTACTGCAAAGAAGCTGCTGACCATCCTACTCTCAAACGACACTGTGAGTCACCATATCGCGGACATGGCCTCAGACATACAGCATCAGCTTCTGGAAAGAAGCCCATTTTTCTCTTTGCAACTAGACGAGTCCACTGATGTCACAAATGCTGCACTGCTGCTGTTTTTTGTTCGCTATCGCTGGGACAGTAGTTTGCACGAAGACATACTGTTTTGTGGAGAGCTACCAACACAAGCTACGGCTCAGGAATGTTCCCGCTGCATGGATAACTACTTCACTGAGAACGGCCTGGACTGGCTAAACTGTGTTGGGGGTGCAGCGTCAATGACTGGCAAGGCATAACGGCGTCGTCAAGCATATACTTGATCGTGCACCAGAAGCTAAATTGACCCACTGTTTTCTCCACTGTGAAAGCCTTGCAGCAAAAAATATGTCACCAGAGTTCCATGAGGTGATGGATGTAAGTGTGAAAACCATCAACTTTAGGGCTGCAACTAACGATTATTTTAATAATCGATTGATCTGTCGATTTTTTTTTTCCGATTAATCGATGAATCGGCGGGGAAAAGGCGAGTGAATAAAAATGTGTCTTTAGTCTTGCAAACTATACCACCCCTGCTTTACTACTGTTATTAATGAGCTAACGCTAACTTGTCATGCTTGTCAAGCTGGATAACGAGTAAACATCAGCACCAGAAGAGCTACTGGAGGGACGTTACGTTCCTCACTTCAAAACGGAACAACAGTAGGATTCTGTAGTGACTAACCTGCTGTTGAACTCCCTTCCTCCTCCTCAAGGACTCCAACATGTTTACGTTTCAGGTGCTGAATCATCACCGTGGTGCTCCCGTGCCATGCTATGTCGCTTTTGCATATCTTGCAATTAACACACTTTCGATTTATTTAGTGTGAAATGCTTCCACACCTTGGATGACTTACGTCGTACTGATTTCTCTTCCTCCGCCATGTGTTTCAGAACAACGTTACGGGTCTCTCCGATGGTCTTTCCTCTACCTCCACTCTGCTCCGCGCTCAACTCAACTTTTTTTTTTATACTCAAACATCTCCGCGACTTATTGAGTGGCGTAATAGTCGTGCGACACAACGAATCGATAATGAAATTCGTTGCCAACGCTTTTAATAATCAATTTTAATCTATTTTATCGATTCGTTGTTGCAGCCCTAATCAACTTCATTAAAAGTAGAGCTGTGAACTCCAGATGTTTTGCCAAGCTTTGTGAGGACATGGAAGCAGATCATGTCCAGCTGCTCTATCACATTGAGGTGAGATGGCTCTCAAGAGGACTGGTCCTCAAGCTTTTGTTTGATCTGAGGAATGAGGTCTACTCTTTTCTCACTAAGAAAAAAATCTCCTCCGGCACATTACTATGCCAACACAAAGTTCACAGCTAAACTTGCCTACCTCTGTGACATTTTTTCACTGCTGAACCAGCTGAACATCTCACTTCAAGGGAGAAATAGCAATATATTTGTTGTTGCAGACAAAGTTCAAGCTTTCAGGAGGAAACTTGTTTTGTGGACTAAGAGGGCCCAGGAAAAGAGGATGAAGATGTTTCCACTTTTGTCTGACATTTTGGAAAACTCTCCTCAGGTGAAGGTCAGTGACTCAGTCTCTCAGCACCTCTCACAACTGGCAGAGAAATTTGATGAATACTTTCCTGAGGATCCCACTGAAAATGATGTTGCTTTGCTCTCACATTTGGAATCCCAGCTTCTGGAAGTTTCCACCGTCAGCACTTTAAAGTTGCAGTGGGGCAAACTGGACCTGGGCTCCTTCTGGATTGCTGTCTCCAAGGAGTACCCATTTCTAGCACTGAGGGCTGTGAAACTCCTCCCATTCACGACTACATACCTGTGTGAATCAGGATTCTCCGGTGTGGCCACAACAAAGACCAAAGCCTGAAACTCGGGGCCCAACTTTTCAAGTACAAAGTGGCCCGGGGTCCATTCAAATATTCAAAATACTGTATTGGTTTAACTAATTGATCTCATTCTTGGTTTGATTTTTATTCAATAACTAAATCAAATTCACTTAGTTTAACAAGCAAAAACCTAAATAAATAATATGTGGTAATAAAATATATACATTAAAAATAATAAGTTTCAAATTAAATAAACTGTAAATAGAATTTAAATAAAGTGCAAATGAAAATATAGCCTTATAATCTGCAAATTATATGCTTCAGCAGTTGGGATGGGTATCGTTAGGGTTTTTTCCGATACCGGTGCTAAAACGATACTTTTAAAACGATACCGGTGCCTAAACGGTGCCTGAACCGATACTTTAAATAGAAAAAAACACACAAAACGACGATTGACGATATTAAAGAAAAGCTTTTTTTTATTGCAAAGGCAATTTGTTTTCTTCAACTTGAACAATATATTAACTGTTTGAAGAATACTATAAATATAAATAAATACAAAACACGTGGCTTCAAACTACAGCTTCAAACTTTTTAACTTCAAACTATGAACAATATATTAACTGTTAACAACAGTTTACAGTATACTTAAATAAATATAAATAAACTTCAGCAATTCTTTTGCAGAAATATGAGCATCTTTGCCTTCTCTGGCAAAATACGACACCTCTCCTGACTAATTGCATGTCCTCTCAGATGGTGTGATGAGGCCTGTACACACTGGGATGAACTAGTGTGTTGGACAGATCCTCCCTGGATGGGGGTCGGTAGAGGATTGAGGGCAGTGGTCATCTCTCTGTATAAAATAAATTTCGTCTTTTTGACGAATTGTCTTAATGGAACAGATTTGATACAAATATTGTTTTCACATCACTTTTTTTACCTGAACCATGGAGATTCCACAGTGGAAAAAGAACGCAGTCCCTTGACCACACATCTGGTCACAGACCTGTGGAGTTCCTCCACCTTCTCTTTTGTTAAATGAGCCTTCTTTGCCAAGGTGAGCCAGCTGTTGAAGCTGGAGAGCCAAAAATATAAACATAAATAATGTTAAATATTTTACAGGCAACAGAAGCATAACTGCACATGCCATCGCTAGTTTCATTAACATTACACTGACTTGCTATGATGGCGGCAGGTAGCCTAGCGTTTGCTAGTAGCTAGCTAGCTAACTTAAACATGGTTACAACACCTAATTTATCATTTGTTATTAGGCCTACTTTTATAAATGCAAGATTTGCAATCAACGTTACATTACTAACCTGAGGTAAGGCTGCTGTTGTCATCATCGGTCTCCACTTGTTCAGCGTTGGGACCAGTCTCCCCATCGCTGGGGCCAGGGAGGCCCACACTGCCCGTTGATGTGCTTATTATGGGCTCACGCTCACGCAGGCAGTCGAACACGGTGCATGCCTTTTAGTGCGAAATACAGCCACACTTTTGTCCGTTTACCTTTCGGCATTTTCTCTGTTAAAAGGTTGATGGCCAGCTAGCTACTGTAGCTATACAACGGTAGGCTATCGTTACCTGCTGCCAGGACGGAGTCATCAGAGTAGTGGAACGTTAACTAGTGCAAGTGAGGTGATGCTTATGTTGGCTGTAATGTCTGTTTTAGGCCACCAGTGGCAGTATTTCAATCGGCTCAGGCACCAAAATTAAGCACCGAAAGTATTTCAATCGGCTCAGGCACCGAAAGGAAGCACCGAAATCTGCGTTGTGTTTCGGTCCGTTAGGCACCGGTTGTATAGGAATAGGGTTGGGTACCGGTTCTCGGTACCCAACCCTATTACACCACCGGGCCGTCTCACCCGCACTGTTGGGGAGGTGGAGCGTGAGTTTGTGCGATAGGACCCGAAAGATGGTGAACTATGCCTGGGCAGGGCGAAGCCAGAGGAAACTCTGGTGGAAGCTCATAGCGGTCCTGACGTGCAAATTGGTCGTCCGACCTGGGTATAGGGAGCGAAAGACTAATCGAACCAGTAGCTGGTTCCCTCCGAAGTTTCCTTCAGGATAGCTGACACTCAGTTTTTCCCCTCTGCATTCACGTGAATATGTTGTATAGAAAGTGTTCAATCATAATCCTCCTGGTGACCATGTTACCTGAAGGCAACGTTGTTGAGGAAGGCCCTCAGCCTTCTTTGTTATGCTGTCACTCATGATGACACGCCCCTCTCAGTTGAAGCCACGCCCCCACGCTAGATCAGGGTCAAAAGTCTGAACTGAAAAAAATGATCTGAAAGTGAAAAAAAGATTTGAAACCGGAAAAAAAAAAAATTGAATCTGAAAATATAAAATCTGAAACTGAAAAATACAAGACCTCAAATATCAAAATATATATGAAAGTGAAAAATGAAAAAATAATGTATTCAAAAAAATTCCAGAACTGAATCAAATTTATATTCAACCCAAAAATACTTTTCATTCACTGATTTTTATTTTGAATACATTGCTGTATTTTTCAATGTTCAAGACTTGAACTTTCAGGTTCAAATAATTTTTTCAAATGATCAAAACTTTTGACCTGGATAAGCACCGAAAGTCCTTATCCAGGCACTCCATATACTAACTAAGTATATATGGTTTGTATACTCCATATACAAACGGTATTTCTGGCTGACAGCGGTGGAGAAGCGTTGCACATTTTATGGCTAAGTATGCGTTTCATTTACAACTGAGCTCTTGGTGTTTGGAGCTATGCTACGCTAACCAAGGCAGCTACACGACAGGACACGCACAAGCTACGTGCTTTTGAAAACGTTTGGAGAGACCTGAGTGGACTTTTTAAGTGAAGAGCAGCTGTGGTAAGTTAACTGATTTTGAGTCTTTACATCTGCAGTAGCGTTGCTACAGTGTTCATTTGTCTATCGTGTCGTTTTTATGAATAATATGAATGTCGTGCTCTGGCGCCGCAGTGTTGCTGGATTGATTTGTTGCTTTGTTGTCATATAAATATATGTGACTGGTTCTTGTGAGTTTTTCTTGTCATTGTGTTAATTACATTGATTTGGACTATATGCATTGTCCATTAATTACGAAGCATCCCGTCATTATTGATATAATATCGGGTTATTGTCCGGACAATTGAATCCGTTCGGGCTGTTGTTTCCCCGCTAAGATAGTTAGCTTAGCCCCCTGAAGACTCGGCTCCGGTCCCTCGATCTGCTCCAGCTCCAGTGTACTCGTCTCGCTCCTTTCCGCTGCAGCCGTGGTGGTCTTGTTTTCTCTCCTCCTACACCGGAACCTCCGCGCCGCTCTCCTGGACCATCAATATGCCGCCGCCATTCTGCTCCTCACCATCCCGCTCCTCACCATCCCGCTCTTCCTCTCTCTCCAGATCTGAGCCGCTGGATCCGGTCCGGCTCGGCTCCTCCTCCTCACTCGCGTTGCATCTGCACTCCTCCATCTCCTTCCTGCAGAGGGTGCACTTTTTTTCCTTTTTTTGGTGCACTCTCTTAGTGCCCCTGCACCCCACACTGGTGGCACATAAGATCAGGACAGTCTCGCTGCAAACACATCCTGCACACCTTCACCTGCTTATCATGGAGCACCCTAAAGTACTCCGACCCTAAAGCAGTGTTTAATTTGGTCGAGTACGGCAGCGATTGAACATGTTCATTAAATTTGACCCGCATGTATCTCGTCCCGTCTGCCACCTTTGTACCCGGCCACATCCTTCTTTTAATAATCATAGTGTAGTAACTCAAAACCAATTCATTGTATTTTATGTAAACAAAAGTCACTTAAAAGACCGAGTATAATATGTCAAAGAAAGTCATATTATGTCGAAAAAAAATCACGAAAAGTAAAAAACTGGAATGTCGAAAAAACATAATAATCATAGTATAGTAACTCCAAAGCAATTCATTGTATTTTATGTAAATAAAAGACCAAGTATATGTCAAAAAAGTCATTGTATGTCAAGAAAAGTAAAAAGCTAAAATGTTGAAAAAACATCATAAAAATCATAGTATAGTAACTCCAAAACAATTCATTGTATTTTATGTAAATAAAAGTAACTTAAAAGACCAAGTGTATGTTGAAAAAAAGCAAGAACAGTCATTGTATAGTATGTCGAAAACAATTCATTGTATTTTATGTAAATAAAAGTCACTTAAGACAGCTTAATGTATATGCTCTTCTGTTTGTTTAAAACAGGTCATTTGTCATGTCTATGTATTTTAAATATTAGATAAGACATGGGTTTTTAAATGCATCGATGTACTCCACGTATATTTTGTTACGTTTGTATAATATGTTGAAAAAACATCATGAAAAAGTAATGTTGACATCAAGTTGGATGTAGGCTTTCTCAATAAATATATTGATTTACAGATGCTAAATAAATAACCTTGTATTATTATTATCAGCCACTTCATTGCACAAAATGAGACTATTGGCCAACAATCTAACGTTAAGTATTACAATTAATTACACATAAAATTAGGATTTTCTACAAAACGTGTTTGTTGTCAAATCTAAGAGCCAATCAACTCTTTGACCGAAGACAGCCAGAAGTTTCCCATCATGCCCTGGGGTCCCGCAGTCGGTGGAGAGAAACTGCAGGTCCTGGCTCTAAAATCTGCTGGCACCCCGCTCTCGTGAGGTTATTGTTGCCCACGTGTTCATGACGTCAGAGCAAGTCCCATCATGCCCTGGGGTCATGCAGTCGGTGGAGAGCAACTCTGCAGCGCCTGGCTCTGAAATCTGCAGCTGCCTCGCTCTCGTCAGGTTATCGTTGCCCACGTTTTCATGACGTCACAGCAAGTCGGACGCATGCATTGTGCAACGATCGCCGGTGATCGATTCTGCGCACGCCTGGCTTATGTCAAACGAGCCAATTGAAGGGTGCCCTCGTGGGTTTGATTGACAGAATCATTAGCCAGTCAGAATTAAAAACGTGGCGCCCCTCAAGCATAAAAACTGATTCACCGAAAGTCAAAACCCTTTCCCTCAGGAGTCAACGGGCACCTTCATTTTGTGTGCTCTGTCAATACTGAGACTACATGTTTGTGGTGAGAGTTTGCGGACAGTAGGTGAGTCTGGGGTACCCTGTACCACAGTTGTTTTCTGTGTCTAGATACAATCCATTTATTGGTTGGTGCCCCCTCTGTATTTGGTTTTGATCGAGTAACATTTAGAGAAGCTACAGAAGCCATTTTGTTTGTTTTGTTTAGGAAGGGTAGTTAGTCAGGCTTAGTTTTGTGCTATTGATTTTGAATGTTTGGAACGACCACACCTGTCCCATCCTCTCCCACTGTGACTCACTAATTGGAATGTATGTGAGTGAAATAAATATTGTTTACAGTTAAACTCCATGTTGAAGTATTTGTTTATAATTTGGGTTGTTTTGTGTTAGTCCCTAAACATCCCCTAGACCAGTAAAGAAAATGTCCAAAACAATTCTCTGTATTTTATATACAAACAAATCATAAAAAGACCACAAAATTGAATGTCGAGAAAACATCTTAATAATCATAGTATAGTAACTCGAAAACAATTCATTGTATTTCATGTAAATAAAAGTAAATTAAAAGACCAAGTATAATGTTGAAAAAAAGCAAAAGTATGTCGACAAAAAATCATGAAAAGTCAAAAAATGGAATGTCGAAAAAACATCATAAAAATCATAGTATTGCATTGTGTTTTCTCCCCTCCTGTGCTTCCTTCTCTCTCCCTCAGTCTCCTATTCTGTGTCAATCAGTTGATTGAGTTCCACCTGTGAGGGCCAGTCATGCTGTTCCGGGGGTTGCACCAACTTCAGGCTGGCCAATCAGCAGAGTGAGAGCCAAGGATGAAAGCAGGAAACCTCAGGAGTCAACGGGCACCTTCATTTTGTGTGCTCTGTCAATGCTGAGAGGTTGCGGACAGTAGGTGAGTCTGAGGTATCCTGTACACACGCTTAGTTGTTTTCTGTGTCTACATACAGTACGTTTATTGGTTGGTGCCCCCTCTGTATTTGGTTTTGATTGAGTAACATTTAGAGAAGCCATTTTGTAGGTTTGGTTTAGGAAGGGTAGTTAGTCAGGCTTTGTTTTGTGCTATTGATTTTGAATGTTTGGCACGACCACACCTGTCCCATCCTCTCGCACTGTGTGTAAAGACTCACTAATTGGAATGTATGTGAGTGAAATAAATATTGTTTACGGTTAAACTCCATGTTGAAGTATTTGTTTACATGTGCTCTGGTCTCTCCCATTTTGAAGCCATCCATGAGCCTCTTCTTCCCTGTCGGGTGAGTCATGTTAACTTCATATTTGTTGGTGCTGCTCACCAACAAATATGCTATGAGCCCCCCGCACAGTTCCTTGATGCAAATCATTAACTCCATGACAGTAATTGCATTCTCTCCCTCCAACTCAACACTCACGGGCAAACTCTGAGTCCTCTTTCTTTCCTCGATCATCCTCTCCCTCTTCTCCAGCTCTCCCAGGCCTTCCATCACCTTTCTTTGTCAGTCATCCCTGTCGTTTGTCCATTCCGTGTCCGTTCATTGTGTTGATCCGTATTTTTTTTTATTTTTATAAAAAGCCCCTTTCCAGAGAACTCTGACCTCTTAGTTTGAACCGGCTTGAAAAGATGAACAGTAGGTCAAAAATGTTAAACCTAAACAAGTTAATTGATTAACGTTCCAAAACTCAGAAAATAGTGATATGATATTGATTGATTCTCTTTTCCATTTTTTCTAGTTGCTCACCTCAGTTGTGAAACTGTGAATATCTTTGATACTATGTTTACATTCGCAAAATCCACTTTTGGCCTCTTCCCAGTCTGAAACTTCTTTTAAGAGCATAAAAAGTGAAAATGCACCTTTAGGCAGTAAAAAGCTGAAAACAGCAGATAGTCATGAAAACATTATAAAACTGTTAAATTAACTGTCCTGACCCACTTTTCTGAAGAACATCTCTGAAACTATGTTTACTGTCACAAGATCCACTTTTGGCGTTTTCCCAGCCTGAAACTTCTTTTAAGGGCATAAAAAGTGAAAATGCAGTAAAGTGCTGAAAACAGCAGATATTCATGAAAACATCATGGAACTGTTAAATTAACTGTCCTGAGCAACTTTTCTGAAGAACATCTCTATGTTTACTTTCAAATAATTCACTTTTGGCCTCTTCCCAGCCTGAAACTTTTAAGAGCATAAAAAGTGAAAATGCACCTCTAGGCAGTAAAGTGCTGAAAACAGCAGACATTCATGAAAACATCATGAAACTGTTGGATTAACTGTCCTGAGCCACTTTTCAAAAAATCCACTTTTGGTCTCTTCCCAGCCTGAAACTTCTTTTAAGAGCATAAAAAGTGAAAATGCACCTCTAGGCAGTAAAGTGCTGAAAACAGCAGATAGTCATGAAAACATCATGAAACTGTGAAAAAACTGTCCTGAGCCACTTTTTTGAAGAAAATCTTTGAAACTATGTTTACAGTCACAAGATCCACTTTTGGCCTTTTTCCCATCTTGAAACTTCTTTTAAGGGCATAAAAAGTGAAAATGCAGTAAAGTGCTGAAAACAGCAGATATTCATGAAAACATCATGAAACTGTTAAATTAACTGTCCTGAGTCACTTTTCAAAAAATCCACTTTTGGTCATGTAAACATCATACAACTGTCCTGAGCCACTTTTTTGAAGAAAATCTTTGAAACTATGTTGACTGTCACAAGATCCACTTTTGGCCTTTTCCCATCTTGAAACTTCTTTTAAGAGCATAAAAAGTTAAAATCCAGTAAAGTTCTGAAAACAGCAGACATTCATGAAAACATCATGAAACTGTTGGATTAACTGTCCTGAGCAACTTTTCTGAAGAACATCTCTATGTTTACTTTCAAATAATTCACTTTTGGCCTCTTCCCAGCCTGAAACTTTTAAGAGCATAAAAAGTGAAAATGCACCTCTAGGCAGTAAAGTGCTGAAAACAGCAGATAGTCATGAAAACATCATGAAACTGTTACATTAACTGTCCTGAGCCACTTTTCAAAAAATCCACTTTTGGTCTCTTCCCAGCCTGAAACTTCTTTTAAGAGCATAAACAGTGAAAATGCAGTAAAGTGCTGAAAACAGCAGACATTCATGAAAACATCATGAAACTGTTGGATTAACTGTCCTGAGCCACTTTTCAAATAATTCACTTTTGGCCTCTTCCCAGCCTGAAACTTCTGTTAAGAGCATAAAAAGTGAAAATGCAGTAAAGTGCTGAAAACAGCAGACATTCATGAAAACATCATGCAACTGTTGGATTAACTGTCCTGAGCCACTTTTCAAAAAATCCACTTTTGGTCTCTTCCCAGCCTGAAACTTCTT
>NW_027176293.1:272500-373307 GCF_023349555.1 Cebidichthys violaceus | reverse complement strand
GGCAGTAAAATCTTGAAAACAGCAGATATTTGTGAAAACATCATGAAACTGTTAAATTAACTGTCCTGACTCACTTTTCTGAAGAAAATCTGTTTCCTTTCAAAAAATCCACTTTTGTTCTCTTCCCAGCCTGAAACTTCTTTTAAGAGCATAAAAAGTGAACATGCATCTCTAAGCAGTAAGGTGCTGAAAACAGCATATCTAGGCAGTAAAGTGCTAGAAACAACAGATATTTATTGAAAACATCATGAAACTTTAACTGTCCTGACCCACTTTTCTGAAGAAAATCTTTGAACCTATGTTTACTTTCAAAAAATCCACTTTTGGCCTCTTCCCAGCCTGAAACTTCTTTTAAGAGCATAAAAACTGAAAATGCATCTCTAGGCAGTAAAGTGCTGAAAACAGCATCTCTAGGCAGTAAAGTGCTGGAAACAACAGATATTTATGAAAACATCATGAAACTGTTAAATTAACTATCCTGAGCAGATTTGCTGAAGAAAATCTCTGAACCTATGTTTACTTTCAAAAAATCCACTTTTGGCCTCTTCCCAGCCTGAAACTTCTTTTAAGAGCATAAAAAGTGAAAATGCATCTCGAGACAGTAAAGTGTTGAAAACAGCATCTCTAGTCAGTAAAGTGCTGAAAACAGCATCTCGAGGCAATAAAGTGCTGAAAACAGCATCTCTAGGCAGTAAAGTGCTGAAAACAGCATCTCGAGGCAGTAAAGTGCTGGAAACAACAGATATTTATGAAAACATCATGAAACTGTTAAATTAACTATCCTGAGCCACTTTTCTGAAGAAAATCTCTGAAACTATGTTTACTTTCAAAGAATCCATTTTTGACCTCTTCCAAGTCTGAAACTTCTGTTAAGAGCATAAAAAGTGAACATGCATCTCTAGGCAGTAATGTGCTGAAAACAGCATCTCTAGGCAGTAAAGTGCTGGAAACAACAGATATTTATGAAAACATCATGAAACTGTTAAATT
Organism: Cebidichthys violaceus; assembly: GCF_023349555.1. Taxonomy (NCBI): domain Eukaryota; kingdom Metazoa; phylum Chordata; class Actinopteri; order Perciformes; family Stichaeidae; genus Cebidichthys; species Cebidichthys violaceus. The sequence goes on along the minus strand of NW_027176293.1, from coordinate 372,318 downwards.
AACTATCCTGAGCAGATTTGCTGAAGAAAATCTCTGAATCTATGTTTACTTTCAAAAATCCACTTTTGGCCTCTTCCCAGCCTGAAACTTCTTTTAAGAACATAAAAAGTGAACATGCATCTCTAGGCAGTAAAGTGCTGAAAACAGCATCTCTAGGCAGTAAAGTGCTGGAAAGAACAAATATTTATAAAAACATCATGAAACTGTTAAATTAACAGTCCTGAGCCACTTTTCTGAAGAAAATCTCTGAAACTATGTTTACTTTCAAATAATCCATTTTTGACCTCTTCTCAGCCTGAAACTTCTGTTAAGAGCATAAAAAGTGAACATGCATCTCTAAGCAGTAAGGTGCTGAAAACAGCATATCTAGGCAGTAAAGTGCTAGAAACAACAGATATTTATTTAAAACATCATGAAACTTTAACTGTCCTGACCCACTTTTCTGAAGAAATTCTTTGAACCTATGTTTACTTTCAAAAAATCCACTTTTGGCCTCTTCCCAGCCTGAAACTTCTTTTAAGAGCATAAAAAGTGAACATGCATCTCGAGACAGTAAAGTGCTGAAAACAGCATCTCTAGGCAGTAAAGTGCTGGAAACAACAAATATTTATGAAAACATCATGAAACTGTTAAATTAACTGTCCTGAGCCACTTTTCTGAAGAAAATCTCTGAAACTATGTTTACTTTCAAAGAATCCATTGTTGACCTCTTCCCAGCCTGAAACTTCTGTTAAGAGCATAAAAAGTGAACATGCATCTCTAGGCAGTAATGTGCTGAAAACAGCATCTCTAGGCAGTAAAGTGCTGGAAACAACAGATATTTATGAAAACATCATGAAACTGTTAAATTAACTATCCTGAGCCACTTTTCTGAAGAAAGTCTCTGAACCTATTTTTACTTTCAAAAAATCCACCTTTGGCCTCTTCCCACCCTGAAACTTCTTTTAAGAGCATAAAAAGTGAAAATGCATCTCGAGGCAGTAAAATCTTGAAAACAGCAGATATTTGTGAAAACATCATGAAACTGTTAAATTAACAGTCCTGAGCCACTTTTCTGAAGAAAGTCTCTGAAACTATGTTTACTTTCAAAGAATCCACTTTTGGCCTCTTCCCAGCCTGAAACTTCCTTTAAGAGCATAAAAAGTGAACATGCATCTCTAAGCAGTAAAGTGCTGAAAACAGCATCTCTCGGCAGTAAAGTGCTGGAAACAACAGATATTTATGAAAACATCATGAAACTGTGAAATTAACTATCCTGAGCAGATTTACTTTAGAAAATCTCTGAACCTATGTTTACTTTCAAACAATTCATTTTTGGCCTCTTCCCAGCCTGAAACTTCTTTTAAGAGCATAAAAAGTGAACATGCATCTCTACGCAGTAAGGTGCTGAAAACAGCATATCTAGGCAGTAAAGTGCTAGAAACAACAGATATTTATTGAAAACATCATGAAACTTTAACTGTCCTGACCCACTTTTCTGAAGAAAATCTTTGAACCTATGTTTACTTTCAAAAAATCCACTTTTGGCCTCTTCCCAGCCTGAAACTTCTTTTAAGAGCATAAAAAGTGAACATGCATCTCGAGACAGTAAAGTGCTGAAAACAGCATCTCTAGGCAGTAAAGTGCTGGAAACAACAAATATTTATGAAAACATCATGAAACTGTTAAATTAACTGTCCTGAGCCACTTTTCTGAAGAAAATCTGTGAAACTATGTTTACTTTCAAAGAATTCATTTTTGACCTCTTCCCAGCCTGAAACTTCTGTTAAGAGCATAAAAAGTGAACATGCATCTCTAGGCAGTAATGTGCTGAAAACAGCATCTCTAGGCAGTAAAGTGCTGGAAACAACAGATATTTATGAAAACATCATGAAACTGTTAAATTAACTATCCTGAGCAGATTTGCTGAAGAAAATCTCTGAACCTATGTTTACTTTCAAAAAATCCACTTTTGGCCTCTTCCAGCCTGAAACTTCTTTTAAGAGCATAAAAAGTGAAAATGCATCTCGAGACAGTAAAGTGTTGAAAACAGCATCTCTAGTCAGTAAAGTGCTGAAAACAGCATCTCGAGGCAATAAAGTGCTGAAAACAGCATCTCTAGGCAGTAAAGTGCTGAAAACAGCATCTCGAGGCAGTAAAGTGCTGGAAACAACAGATATTTATGAAAACATCATGAAACTGTTAAATTAACTATCCTGAGCCACTTTTCTGAAGAAAATCTCTGAAACTATGTTTACTTTCAAAGAATCCATTTTTGACCTCTTCCAAGTCTGAAACTTCTGTTAAGAGCATAAAAAGTGAACATGCATCTCTAGGCAGTAATGTGCTGAAAACAGCATCTCTAGGCAGTAAAGTGCTGGAAACAACAGATATTTATGAAAACATCATGAAACTGTTAAATTAACTTTCCTGAGCAGATTTACTGAAGAAAATCTGTGAACCTATGTTTACTTTCAAAAAATCCACTTTTGGCCTCTTCCCAGCCTGAAACTTCTTTTAAGAGCATAAAAAGTGAAAATGCATCTCGAGACAGTAAAGTGCTGAAACCAGCATCTCTCGGCAGTAAAGTGCTGGAAACAGTAGATATTTATGAAAACATCATGAAACTGTTAAATTAACTATCCTGAGCAGATTTGCTGAAGAAAATCTCTGAATCTATGTTTACTTTCAAAAAATCCACTTTTGGCCTCTTCCCAGCCTGAAACTTCTTTTAAGAACATAAAAAGTGAACATGCATCTCTAGGCAGTAAAGTGCTGAAAACAGCATCTCTAGGCAGTAAAGTGCTGGAAAGAACAAATATTTATAAAAACATCATGAAACTGTTAAATTAACTGTCCTGAGCCACTTTTCTGAAGAAAATCTCTGAAACTATGTTTACTTTCAAATAATCCATTTTTGACCTCTTCTCAGCCTGAAACTTCTGTTAAGAGCATAAAAAGTGAACATGCATCTCTAAGCAGTAAGGTGCTGAAAACAGCATATCTAGGCAGTAAAGTGCTAGAAACAACAGATATTTATTGAAAACATCATGAAACTTTAACTGTCCTGACCCACTTTTCTGAAGAAATTCTTTGAACCTATGTTTACTTTCAAAAAATCCACTTTTGGCCTCTTCCCAGCCTGAAACTTCTTTTAAGAGCATAAAAAGTGAACATGCATCTCGAGACAGTAAAGTGCTGAAAACAGCATCTCTAGGCAGTAAAGTGCTGGAAACAACAAATATTTATGAAAACATCATGAAACTGTTAAATTAACTGTCCTGAGCCACTTTTCTGAAGAAAATCTCTGAAACTATGTTTACTTTCAAAGAATCCATTGTTGACCTCTTCCCAGCCTGAAACTTCTGTTAAGAGCATAAAAAGTGAACATGCATCTCTAGGCAGTAATGTGCTGAAAACAGCATCTCTAGGCAGTAAAGTGCTGGAAACAACAGATATTTATGAAAACATCATGAAACTGTTAAATTAACTATCCTGAGCCACTTTTCTGAAGAAAGTCTCTGAACCTATTTTTACTTTCAAAAAATCCACCTTTGGCCTCTTCCCACCCTGAAACTTCTTTTAAGAGCATAAAAAGTGAAAATGCATCTCGAGGCAGTAAAATCTTGAAAACAGCAGATATTTGTGAAAACATCATGAAACTGTTAAATTAACAGTCCTGAGCCACTTTTCTGAAGAAAGTCTCTGAAACTATGTTTACTTTCAAAGAATCCACTTTTGGCCTCTTCCCAGCCTGAAACTTCCTTTAAGAGCATAAAAAGTGAACATGCATCTCTAAGCAGTAAAGTGCTGAAAACAGCATCTCTCGGCAGTAAAGTGCTGGAAACAACAGATATTTATGAAAACATCATGAAACTGTGAAATTAACTATCCTGAGCAGATTTACTTTAGAAAATCTCTGAACCTATGTTTACTTTCAAACAATTCATTTTTGGCCTCTTCCCAGCCTGAAACTTCTTTTAAGAGCATAAAAAGTGAACATGCATCTCTACGCAGTAAGGTGCTGAAAACAGCATATCTAGGCAGTAAAGTGCTAGAAACAACAGATATTTATTGAAAACATCATGAAACTTTAACTGTCCTGACCCACTTTTCTGAAGAAAATCTTTGAACCTATGTTTACTTTCAAAAAATCCACTTTTGGACTCTTCCCAGCCTGAAACTTCTTTTAAGAGCATAAAAAGTGAACATGCATCTCGAGACAGTAAAGTGCTGAAAACAGCATCTCTAGGCAGTAAAGTGCTGGAAACAACAAATATTTATGAAAACATCATGAAACTGTTAAATTAACTGTCCTGAGCCACTTTTCTGAAGAAAATCTGTGAAACTATGTTTACTTTCAAAGAATTCATTTTTGACCTCTTCCCAGCCTGAAACTTCTGTTAAGAGCATAAAAAGTGAACATGCATCTCTAGGCAGTAATGTGCTGAAAACAGCATCTCTAGGCAGTAAAGTGCTGGAAACAACAGATATTTATGAAAACATCATGAAACTGTTAAATTAACTATCCTGAGCAGATTTACTTTAGAAAATCTCTGAACCTATGTTTACTTTCAAAAAATCCACTTTTGGCCTCTTCCCAGCCTGAAACTTCTTTTAAGAGCATAAAAAGTGAACATGCATCTCTAAGCAGTAAGGTGCTGAAAACAGCATATCTAGGCAGTAAAGTGCTAGAAACAACAGATATTTATTGAAAACATCATGAAACTTTAACTGTCCTGACCCACTTTTCTGAAGAAAATCTTTGAACCTATGTTTACTTTCAAAAAATCCACTTTTGGCCTCTTCCCAGCCTGAAACTTCTTTTAAGAGCATAAAAACTGAAAATGCATCTCTAGGCAGTAAAGTGCTGAAAATAGCATCTCTAGGCAGTAAAGTGCTGGAAACAACAGATATTTATGAAAACATCATGAAACTGTTAAATTAACTATCCTGAGCAGATTTGCTGAAGAAAATCTCTGAACCTATGTTTACTTTCAAAAAATCCACTTTTGGCCTCTTCCCAGCCTGAAACTTCTTTTAAGAGCATAAAAAGTGAAAATGCATCTCGAGACAGTAAAGTGCTGAAAACAGCATCTCTAGTCAGTAAAGTGCTGAAAACAGCATCTCGAGGCAATAAAGTGCTGAAAACAGCATCTCTAGGCAGTAAAGTGCTGAAAACAGCATCTCGAGGCAGTAAAGTGCTGGAAACAACAGATATTTATGAAAACATCATGAAACTGTTAAATTAACTATCCTGAGCCACTTTTCTGAAGAAAATCTATGAAACTATGTTTACTTTCAAAGAATCCACTTTTGGCCTCTTCCCAGCCTGAAACTTACTTTAAGAGCATAAAAAGTGAACATGCATCTCTAGGCAGTAAAGTGCTGAAAACAGCATCTCTAGGCAGTAAAGTGCTGGAAACAACAGATATTTATGAAAACATCATGAAACTGTTAAATTAACAGTCCTGACTCACTTTTCTGAAGAAAATCTGTGAAACTCTGTTTCCTTTTAAAAAATCCACTTTTGGCCTCTTCCCAGCCTGAAACTTCTTTTAAGAGCATAAAAAGTGAACATGCATGACTAGGCAGTAAAGTGCTGAAAACAGCATCTCTCGGCAGTAAAGTGCTGGAAACAGTAGATATTTATGAAAACATCATGAAACTGTTAAATTAACTGTCCTGAGCCACTTTTCTGAAGAAAATATCTGAAACTATGTTTACTTTCAAAGAATCCATTTTTGAAGTCTTCCCAGCCTGAAACTTCTGTTAAGAACATAAAAAGTGAACATGCATCCCTAGGCAGTAATGTGCTGAAAACAGCATCTCTAGGCAGTAAAGTGCTGGAAACAACAGATATTTATGAAAACATCATGAAACTGTTAAATTAACTATCCTGAGCAGATTTACTGAAGAAAATCTCTGAACCTATGTTTACTTTCAAAAAATTCATTTTTGGCATCTTCCCAGCCTAAAACTTCTATTAAGAGCATAAAAAGTGAACATGCATCTCTAGGCAGTAAGGTGCTGAAAACAGCATATCTAGGCAGTAAAGTGCTAGAAACAACAGATATTTATGATAACATCATGAAACTGTTAAATTAACTATCCTGAGCAGATTTGCTGAAGAAATTCTCTGAACCTATGTTTACTTTCAAAAAATCCACGTTTGGCCTCTTCCCAGCCTGAAACTTCTTTTAAGAGCATAAAAAGTGAAAATGCATCTCGAGACAGTAAAATGCTGAAACCAGCATCTCTCGGCAGTAAAGTGCTGGAAACAGTAGATATTTATGAAAACATCATGAAACTGTTAAATTAACTATCCTGAGCCACTTTTCTGAAGAAAATCTCTGAAAATATGTATACTTTCAAAGAATCCACTTTTGGCCTCTTCCCAGCCTGAAACTTCTTTTAAGAGCATGAAATGTGAAAATCCATCTCTAGGCAGTGAAAAGCTGAAAACAGCATATAATCAGAATACATCATGAAACGGTCAAATTAACTGTCCTGACTCACTTTTCTGAAGAAAATCTTTGAACCTATGTTTACTTTCAAAAAATCCATTTTTGGCCTCTTCCCAGCCTGAAACTTCTTTTAAGAGCATAAAAAGTGAACATGCATCTCTAGGCAGTAAGGTGCTGAAAACAGCATCTCTAGGCAGTAAAGTGCTGGAAACAACAGATATTTATTGAAAACATCATGAAACTTTAACTGTCCTGACCCACTTTTCTGAAGAAAATCTTTGAACCTATGTTTACTTTCAAAAAATCCACTTTTGGCCTCTTCCCAGCCTGAAACTTCTTTTAAGAGCATAAAAAGTGAAAATGCATCTCTCGGCAGTAAAGTGCTGAAAACAGCAGATATTTGTGAAAACATCATGAAACTGTTAAATTAACAGTCCTGAGCCACTTTTCTGAAGAAAGTCTCTGAACCTATTTTTACTTTCAAAAAATCCACCTTTGGCCTCTTCCCAGCCTGAAACTTCTTTTAAGAGCATAAAAACTGAAAATGCATCTCTAGGCAGTAAAGTGCTGAAAACAGCAGATATTTGTGAAAACATCATGAAACTGTTAAATTAACTATCCTGAGCAGATGTGCTGAAGAAAATCTCTGAAACTATGTTTACTTTCAAAGAATCCATTTTTGACCTCTTCCCAGCCTGAAACTTCTTTTAAGAGCATAAAAAGTGAACATGCATCTCTAGGCAGTAATGTGCTGAAAACAGCATCTCTAGGCAGTAAAGTGCTGGAAACAACAGATATTTATGAAAACATCATGAAACTGTTAAATTAACTATCCTGAGCAGATTTGCTGAAGAAAATCTCTGAACCTATGTTTACTTTCAAAAAATCCACTTTTGGCCTCTTCCCAGCCTGAAACTTCTTTTAAGAGCATAAAAAGTGAAAATGCATCTCGAGACAGTAAAGTGCTGAAAACAGCATCTCTAGTCAGTAAAGTGCTGAAAACAGCATCTCGAGGCAATAAAGTGCTGAAAACAGCATCTCTAGGCAGTAAAGTGCTGAAAACAGCAGATATTTGTGAAAACATCATGAAACTGTTAAATTAAATGTCCTGACTCACTTTTCTGAAGAAAATCTGTTTCCTTTCAAAAAATCCACTTTTGGCCTTTTCTCAGCCTAAAACTTCTTCTGAGAGCATTAAAAGTGAAAATGCATCTCTAGGCAGTAAAGTGCTGAAAACAACAGATATTTATGAAAACATCATGAAACGGTTAAATTAACTGTCCTGACTCACTTTTCTGAAGAAAATCTGTGAAACTATGTTTCCTTTCAAAAAATCCACTTTTGGCCTTTTCTCAGCCTAAAACTTCTTCTGAGAGCATGAAAAGTGAAAATGCATCTCTAGGCAGTAAAGTGCTGAAAACAACAGATATTTATGAAAACATCATGAAACGGTTAAATTAACTGTCCTGACTCACTTTTCTGAAGAAAATCTTTGAACCTATGCTTACTTTTAAAAAATCCACTTTTGGCCTCTTCCCAGCATGAAACTTCTTTTAAGAGCATAAAAAGTGAAAATGCATCTCAAGGCAGGAAATTCCTGAAAACAGCAGATATTTGTGAAAACATCATGAAACTGTTAAATTAAATGTCCTGAGCCACTTTTCTGAAGAAAATCTCTGAAAATATGTATACTTTCAAAGAATCCACTTGTGGCCTCTTCCCAGCCTGAAACTTCTTTTAAGAGCATGAAATGTGAAAATCCATCTCTAGGCAGTGAAAAGCTGAAAACAGCATATATTCAGAATACATCATGAAACGGTCAAATTAACTGTCCTGACTCACTTTTCTGAAGAAAATCTTTGAACCTATGTTTACTTTAAAAAAATCCACTGTTGGCCTCTTCCCAGCTTGAAACTTATTTTAAGAGCATAAAAAGTGAAAATGCATCTCGAGACAGTAAAGTGCTGAAAACAGCATCTCTCGGCAGTAAAGTGCTGGAAACAGTAGATATTTATGAAAACATCATGAAACTGTTAAATTAACTATCCTGAGCAGATTTGCTGAAGAAAATCTCTGAGCCTATGCTTACTTTAAAAAAATCCACTGTTGGCCTCTTCCCAGCCTGAAACTTCTTTTAAGAGCATAAAAAGTGAACATGCATCTCGAGACAGTAAAGTGCTGAAAACAGCATCTCTAGGCAGTAAAGTGCTGGAAACAACAAATATTTATGAAAACATCATGACACTGTTAAATTAACTGTCCTGAGCCACTTTTCTGAAGAAAATCTCTGAAACTATGTTTACTTTAAAAAAATCCACTGTTGGCCTCTTCCCAGCCTGAAACTTCCTTTAAGAGCATAAAAAGTGAAAATGCATCTCGAAGCAGTAAAGTCCTGAAAACAGCAGATATTCATGAAAACATCTTAAAACTGTTAAATTAACAGTCCTAAGCCACTTTTCTGAAGAAAGTCTCTGAACCTATTTTTACTTTCAAAAAATCCACCTTTGGCCTCTTCCCAGCCTGAAACTTCTTTGAAGAGCATAAAATGTGAAAATCCATCTCTAGGCAGTAAAGTGCTGAAAACAGCATCTCTAGGCAGTAAAGTGCTGGAAACAACAAATATTTATGAAAACATCATGACACTGTTAAATTAACTGTCCTGAGCCACTTTTCTGAAGAAAATCTCTGAAACTATGTTTACTTTAAAAAAATCCACTGTTGGCCTCTTCCCAGCCTGAAACTTCCTTTAAGAGCATAAAAAGTGAAAATGCATCTCGAAGCAGTAAAGTCCTGAAAACAGCAGATATTCATGAAAACATCTTAAAACTGTTAAATTAACAGTCCTAAGCCACTTTTCTGAAGAAAGTCTCTGAACCTATTTTTACTTTCAAAAAATCCACCTTTGGCCTCTTCCCAGCCTGAAACTTCTTTGAAGAGCATAAAATGTGAAAATCCATCTCTAGGCAGTAAAGTGCTGAAAACAGCAGATATTTGTGAAAACATCATGAAACTGTTAAATTAACTGTCCTGACTCACTTTTCTGAAGAAAATCTGTGAAACTATGTTTCCTTTCAACAAATCCACTTTTGGCCTTTTCTCAGCCTAAAACTTCTTCTCAGAGCATGAAAAGTGAAAATGCATCTCAAGGCAGGAAATTCCTGAAAACAGCAGATATTTGTGAAAACATCATGAAACTGTTAAATTAAATGTCCTGAGCCACTTTTCTGAAGAAAATCTCTGAAAATATGTATACTTTCAAAGAATCCACTTTTGGCCTCTTCCCAGCCTGAAACTTCTTTTAAGAGCATGAAATGTGAAAATCCATCTCGAGGCAGTGAAAAGCTGAAAACAGCATATATTCAGAATACATCATGAAACGGTCAAATTAACTGTCCTGACTCACTTTTCTGAAGAAAATCTTTGAACCTATGCTTACTTTTAAAAAATCCACTTTTGGCCTCTTCCCAGCCTGAAACTTATTTTAAGAGCATAAAAAGTGAAAATGCATCTCTAGGCAGTAAAGTGCTGAAAACAGCATCTCTAGGCAGTAAAGTGCTGAAAACAGCAGATATTCATGAAAACATCAAGAAACTGTTAAATTAACTGTCCAGGGTGAATTTTCAGAAGAAAATCTTTGAAACTATGTTTACTTTCAAGACATCCACTTTTGGCCTGTTCCCAGCCTGCAACTTCGTTTAAAGGAGTAGTGAAACACTGCTGGGGGTACTAAATGCTTATTCAAACAATCAAACGGATGAAAAACACTCAGGGCGTTGAAGGATCAAGAAAAAAAGAGTAGAAAAGGAGAGAGCTTCCACTCAGCCGTGTGCCAAACAAATCCACAAAGGGGCGTCTCATCAGAGAGGGATGGGACCCTTGAGGTGAGGGCAACCACAGCAGTTTCACCAGTGTGTATATCAGCCTGTTGTGTTGAGCGCTGATGTCCTGTTGAGCTGGTGCGTAGCGCTTAGCCATCTTTAGCCTCTGTATCACAGCAGCTTCAACAAGATCATCCCTCGTTGTGCGGCAGTAGAGGGTGTTTCCCCAGTGTGTTCTGTACAGCTGGTTGAACTGCTGCAGCTGCTTGTCGCGCTCTTCCACTTTATTCCGGGCTTCAAGGACCTTGTTCCTCTGCTCAGTGGTGAGAGTCAGCTTGTCCTCTGTCAGGCTGATTTCCACCAGAGCAGAGCAGAACTTTTCCAACCTTTCGAAGCCAGGAAGGAGGTTTGGACTGCAGGCGTCCTCCTGTTGAAAAGTTGCCATATAAGGGCGGTAAGTTCAAATGTGCACATTGTACAGCAATCAATGCATTGCATTTAATTCTACCAGATAAACAGTTACTCACAAAGGCTGGAGGGTGAACAGTGGAGGTTTCGTCACTGGTGAGCGTAATGTGGGGCAGATTGGCATCCAACACATCCACACGTTTCCTACCCGTCGCTCTGGTACGCCTCGTCGGCCTCGGGATCGGGATCGGGCTGCCCATGCTGAACCACCTCCTCCTCTGGACTAGGTCCATCGTTGACAATGTCCTTGAGTGAGAAGGGTTCAGATTCACCCGTGCTCTGGCTGAACAGGTATTCCAACCCGAGCAGCTCGTTGGAAAGAACATTGGCAGGGGCCCGGAAATTGTCCTCCACAGTCTCTCCGAACAGCTGCTGACAGCGGGTGTTGAGGTGGTCGATCAGCGGTGCAGAGTAGGTCCTGTGGTGCCATCCTTTACCACCGAACACGGCATCTGAGCTCCTGTCGGAATTCCACCGAGCTCCAGAGCTAACACTTCGGGGAGCAAAGGGGAGGCAGCGCTCCAGGTGGAGGGCTCCACCGGAACAGGCGGAGCGGCTCAGGCAGCCACGGACAGCACGGACAAATTTTCTGAATTCTTTTCTGATCCTGTTCCTTCCTCGTCAAAGAAAGGGGCACGGAAAGGCTAGCAGGCTTTCGGAACAGGACTCCTGACAGAGTTTGGAGAGAGTGGGGAGGGGGCATACAGCAAAAAGCCGAGGGGGGAGAGTAAGGGAGGACAGACCCAAAAGGAGGGGATTGAGGGGAAGAGGGGAGAGGTAACAGGACGGCATATAAGCGCTGCTGACAAAGTGGAGGAACGAGGAGCCCAGGAGCAGGAAGTTGGGGACACGAGCCAAAAGGGTGAAGGGGGGATGGAGGAGCAGGCTTTGGGGGAGGCAGCTGCCACACTAACAGAAGGTTTGGGCCTGAGTTTTGATCTCCCCCCAAGCCTGCTCATGCTGCCGTCCCCTTTAGGGGAGTATGCGTAGGAGGGGCTTAGCAGACCAACGACGTCTCCAAATGCGGACCCTTTTCCTGGTCTGACGAGATGGAATAGGTGACACATTTGGGGTAGTGGGAACAGGCCTCAGGAATTATTATTTAGGACGTACAATGGGTTCTTTTAAGGTTCTCACTATAAATGCAAGGGGAATGAGGGACTCAGTTAAAAGAAGGGCTGTTTTTTGATTTTGTGGACTCACACCAGGTTGCCTTTTGTTTTCTGCAGGAGGTACATTTATGGGATAGGGGGGACGTGGGGATTTTTTCGAGGGAGTGGACAAAAGGAGACTCAGTTTGGAGCGTAGGGGGGTCCACTCTACTGGGGTTGGTATTTTATTCGGGTTTCAAGAGATCACGGTGGAGTCTTCCTTTGTTATTGTTCAGGGGAGGATAATGGGCGCAGACATCTCATGGGGACAGCCACGCTTCGGGTTATTGTGGTCTATGGACCACAAACTCCAACAGAAAGGCAAGACATGGCTGGCCAATTAGAGCCACACCTGGCCACCAATAAGCAGGTAGTGATAGGGGGTGATTTTAATGTTGAGTTGGGCAAGGGGGGAGATACCAGCGATAGCTTTATTTCCAACCTCATGGCTAAACACGGCCTGGTAGATGGGGTGAGGGAGGTCAGGCCACAGGTAACAGGTCCCACATGGCGCAACTCTAGGGGCATAGTTAAATGTTTGGATTATGTTTTTCTTTCTAAATCTTTGAGGCCATTGGCAGGCAGACTGCTCCCTGTGTTCTTTTCTGATCATGACGGGCTGCTATTTGTAGTGCACTCAGATGGACCAGCATTTGGGACTGGGTACTGGCGCCTCAACATCAGCATCCTGGAGGAGGAGGTTTTCAACCAAAATTTCCGTTCATTTTTTAAGGGCCTGAAAGGACTAAGACCATTGTGTGCTGGAGAAATTGAGTGGTGGGAGTTTGCTAAAGAGCGGATACAACTTTTTTGTCTTAAGTATTGCAAAAGGAAGGCGAGTATGGCGAGGAGGGAGGTGCTTCGCCTTCAGCGCCTTCTCGAGCTTGAGTATGTCGGGGGAAACTGGGGCGGCACTATAAATCAGGAGGCTTGTGACTCCCTTAAAGCACAGCTTAGGGATGTATATGAGGGTAGGGCCAGGGCATACTTGTTGCGATCACGTGAAACATTTCGTGAGGTGTTCGAGATGTGTTCCGCCGTTTTCCGCCGTTTTCCTCACCTCGGTACGGGCTGATGGGGCAAAACAAGTAGTGGCCGGGGTAATGGACAAGCAGGGCAGGGTGGTGTCAGAAGGGGTAGAGATGGTGCAGGCTGCCACTGACTACTATCGCACAAGGTTTAGGGAGAAATAAATAGAGGTAGGAGGAGGGGGGGCGTTCCTGGATTTTCTGACCCTGCAGGTGCCCGAAGGATATAGCACAGGCTTTGGAGGCCCCACTCACCCTAATAGAGATTGAGGGGGCCCTCCAATTCGTTTCGCATATTGTACACAGGTATGGGGAGCATGGTTTCAGTTAACGGCCACCTAGGGGATGTTTTCAGGCTGCACTGGGGGGTAAGACAGGGGTGTCCGCTTTCACCACTGCTTTACATCTGTTATATTGAGCCGCAAAGTTCTTTGGGCGCCCAAAGTTCTTTGGGCGCTGGAAAGATGGGACGGAGGTACCAGGGGGTCTGACGCTCTGCACGGGACCTCTGAAAGTACTAGGGGTCAGCTTTGAGACAGCCCATAGTCCCACAGCCAACTGGACCAGTGGCTTTTTGGCAGTCCAGAAGAAACTTGTGCTCTAGAAGAGCAGGTGCCTGACTTTGATAGGGAAGGTACTGGCTCTGAAGGTAGACATTATGCCATCTCTTGTGTTCTTGGCATACATATACCCAATGCCAGTCAGTATGAGGAGACCTATGAGGCGCCTTGTGTTCACTTTCCTGTGGGGCGGGAGATACAAGTATATGGCGATGGCCCGCATGCTGGCTGGGATTGAAGCAGGGGGAAGAGACGTTCCGCACCTCCCGTTGAAGCTAGACTGCATATTTGTTTCGTTTTTGTGTAGGGAGATGTCCGCTCTGGTCGCACACCCATCAGAACACTTCCTGCGGCTCTATTTTTCTTACCAGGCTATGCGCATGTTGGTCTGGAACAATTTGGTATGGCAGTTCCAGCATGCAGCCAGGTGGCTGCGGGCCCATTCGAGGCCTCTGAAACCAATGTCAGACTGAACCACAAAGTCCTTTATAAAGTTGTCAGACAGAGAGTGATTGCACCTGCAGTGGTTGGGACTCCGAAAAGTATTTGGAAGGGGATACAGCCACAGGGGCTTGACAATGTTCTCAAAGATCTCAATTGGCTATGCCTCCACAAGTCTGCCAGTGCGAGAATTAATGTACCGGCATGGTTTAGCAAGATCCCCTGCGTGCCCTAGGGAAGGCTGCATGGGGGAAGAAACTGTTAGGCAAGTCATGTGGGACTGTACCTTTGCAAGTATGGTGTGGGGTAGAGCAGTGACATGGCTAGAGAGGTTAGACCCTGGGTTTAAATTGACATGGACTAGTAGAAGGGGTAGGCTTGGGGAGTGAACTTTTCATTACGTGGCTAATTATAAGCCTGGTTAAAAGGAGTTTGTGGGTGGCAAGGCAAGACCTGGTGAGGAAAAACAGGGAAAGTTGCTTGGAGGGGGTGTTAAAGAGGCTGGAATTAGATGTAAAAGGGAGGATTGAAAGGGACATCAGGAAGTGGGGTCAGCATGCTGCCTTGAAAAGGTGGAATTGAAGCTTTGGGTGGAGATGGTAAATCCTGAAGGCATAAGTGTATTGTAGTGGGGTTTTTTTGTTGACTGGTTACTGGTATGTGATTGTGAATTTGAATGAAAATTCATGATGCAAAATATGTTAGAGTTGTATGTTTAAAATTGTATGATTTTGTGTAAAGAATTTTGATAACAAAAAAATAAAAAAATAAAATCTGTTCTTATCAGTTTAATATCTGATATGTCCTCTATATGAGGATAATGAATTAAGCAGATTTTTAGCATTGGGAGATGAAAAAGGGGCTTGCTCCGTTCACTCCACGCATTGACCCGGTATTGCAGCATTGCCGGGAACGGTGCACTCTTCAAATGCCTTGTGGACAACCAAACACCAATCCAAATGGATCAGTCTGTTGATTGATTTTACTCTGTCATGAATGATGCGAGTTACAGTCGCTGCCTGTCTTCAAGCCCGGGACTTGTGGCAAACAAAGGCCCTTTTTACTCATTACTGGGCCTTGTGGAACATCACTGTGCTCCCAGCCTCAAATCACTGTATACATCAGCCCTGACTGCTGGGGGAAATTTCCAGCTCTGAATAAACAGTGAAATGAAGAAAAAATAACACAACGAGATTTGTACTTTTGATTGGAGGGAAGGAAATAGTACATTGGAGAATATTGCCCTCTTTAAGATGTGGGCAGGGGTATGGGAATGGGTGTGGCTTTGGAACAGGGCACGTCAACTCAGGCTTACCATGAGCGTTTTGACTGGGACAACTAGGGTCTTCAGCTGCTCTCGACAAGAGTGCTGTACTTACTTTGGTTTCTCTTCATAATGCACAAATCTTTTGCCTTTTACTAAAGACTTCCGTGGAGAGGAACACCAGTGAGTTAAACCTACTTTTGGCAGGCTTTGCCATTTGGCTGAGCCTTGCACACTTGTGAAAAGAAAGAAAACTGTCCTTAACTAGACCAAGTTGCTTGACCATGGGCTTGGACAGGTGTGCCAAGCAGCAGTCACTGCTATGCCCCATTGAAAAAACTGCACCATGACAAGGGAGAAATGTGTCAGGAGGTTGCCTCAGGAAGCAAACAGTTGGGTGTGAAGAATTTAAAGTTAAAAAGCAATGTTAGTGTGTTTAATAAGCACACCTAGTGGTGGATATCATGTTATAACATGTTTATTTGAAGAAGTGTTAAATCATAAAAGTATAATCATTATATGTTTCAAACTATAAAATACAGCTACTAAATGTTTTGAGGGAAAGAGAGAGACCTTTGAGACAGGCTTTTCAGATCTGAAAACAACTGTATGATAATGAGATGAGTTGAGTGAGCCGACTTCAGGAATGTGAGGTGTGGACAGTGGGGGAAGGAGATGTATTGATCAAGCAGAGATGTTGATGAATACAGCCCTAAGAAAGCATGGGAGTCGGGTACATGCAGTTTTACGAGGAGGAGGACAGGTCGGACCAGCGGATACTATTCAGACATTACCCGGCTCACTTAGACCAATGGGGAGCATTGTCAGAGGACAGGAGGAGACAATCGGATTTCAGCCCATCACAAAGCTGATAATGGACTGACTTTCGGGTATAAAAACATTGTTCAGAGAGACGTAATTCAGTTCTTGGCGATCTTCTTTTACTGTAAACTGGCGTTTGTCGGTCGGTTGGGGGGAGAGTGTTTGAACTCGGTTTCGCAATTCCTTACTGTCGACAGTGTAATTCAGTTTGTAACTGTCTTTTAGCATTTGTGAATTATTAAATACTTTTTCATTGTAAGCCGGATCCAGCTGATTTTTCTAGGCGTGACTTTGTTGCTCAAACAACAACGGAAGAGCAAGAGGTCCGCGGCCTCCTGCAAGCAGAGGTCTCACTGCACCACAGGGGCTTATCGCTTCTCTGCCTTTTGGCTAAGATCAAGTGTAGTATCTGTTCTTATTAGATTTTAATGAAGAAATTAAAGAAATTGAAGAAGATATGTTGTTTTTAGTAGAAAGGAAAAGCAAGTGTATCATTTTAAGAAGTAAAGAAAGGGAGATAGAAGAAGGGGAGAAGTGCAAAAGGTATTTCTTTAAGAAAATAGTAAATAAGGGGGGGAGGGGGGGCATTTTAAGACTGGAAAAAGAAAATGGATACACAGCAGACAACTCCAGAAATAAATTCAACATTAGAAGACTTTTATTCAGACCTCTACAAGGACAAACCTGTACAAAGTGATGCCATAAGAGAAGTTTTAAAGTTCATTGAAAAAACAGTAGAAGACAGTGTGCTTTTAACACAAGATTGTACCATACTCGAGTTAAATAACTGCTTGAAAAGTTTTAAAGCAGGGAAGTCTCCAGGAGATGATGGGCTTCCTTGGGAATTTGATCTGACTTTTTGGGACATCCTAGCACCTGATTTGCTCACTGTTTTTATGGACTTTGAAAAACTTGACTGACTTCCTGACAGCTTTAGAGTAAGGATAGTGACTCTCCTGCATAAAGACAAGGACAAAACGGACCTGAACAACTGGAGACCTATCACCCTTTTTAAATTTTTACTGTAAACTGTTTAGCAAACTTTTAGCATCACAGATGTCTGTGTTTTTAAAAGAGCTGATTCACCCGGATCAAGCCTGTGCCGTCCTGGGGAGGAAGATCACAAACAGCCTTGTACTGATCCGAGACACCATCTGTTATGCAAGAGAAAGAAACATCCGGCTAGTAGTCCTAAATTTAGATTTTGAGAAAGCCTTTGATCGGGTCTCGCACCTGTACCTCTTCCAGGTGCGAGGTGGGGTTCCCAGAGAGGTTTGTAGCATGGGTGGGATTGCTGTACCAGGGCATTACCAGCAAATTCATTGCTAACGGGCATCTGACAAAAGCAGTAAATATAAACTGCGGCATCCGTCAGAGTTGTCCGTTATCTGCCCTGCTCTACGTTATAGTTTTCGAACCTCTGGCACAGGCCCTGAGAAGGGAGCAACGAATCAATAGGGTAAGAGTCCCAGGGAGCCGGGGACTCAAAACCAAATGCATCTTATATATGGATGAAAGTTAGGCAGAGACTAGGTTACTGGACACTTAGAGGACTGACATTAGAAGGAAAGGTTTTAATCATCAAAGCTGTGATTTTACCTTTGCTTTTACTTATCAGTTCTGTTTTTATCCCACCAAGTAAAGTGCTTTTAGAGTTGGAACGAGCCATTTTTTATTTCCTGTGGGGGTCCAAGTGGGAGCGACTGAGGAGAAGTGTAATGAAAAAACCAAAGCAAAAAGGAGGAAAGGGAGTGACGGACCTGCTCCTGTTTTTAGGAAGCAGATACACCGCCCTAGACCTTACAGCCGCAACAGCCCCATCCAGAAACCCAAAGACTGCAGCAATGACATGGTTCTGGATGGGGTCTTACCTCAGAACATTAAAAGCTTTTACCCAAAGATCTTAGAAAACCTGTGTCCTTTGACCTGCCACCAGCCTATGCTTTTATCCAGACTGTTTTACGGAATTTTAAACTTGAGCAGGAGGATTTAAAAACTTTGGCTAACCACCGCTGTCTGATTTCTGTTGTGCAGGAGCGTGAACCAGTGAGTCCAGTGCGTGGGCTCGCATTCGGCGAGCCCTCAAAAGTTTGGCGCAGCGTGAACCATCCCGCTCTTCCAAACAGACTCCGGGACCTGTCCCGGTTCGTAATGCACTCCCACGGCATGTCGGCGCACTCTACCTGCCCCCGACCAGGTTGTGGCGCGCCTGAGTCGATGAGGCACCTGCTCTGGGAGTGCAGCGCTGCCGTAGACCAGTGGGCAATGGCCGGCTCCTTGAAATTCCCGTACTTGCCAGCAAGGGAGGTCCTGACAGCACAGCTGGTGCTGTATGGGGTGAACCAGAACACACAAATTCCAGCAAGTGACTTCGCCAAACAGCGGCTCACCCTAGCCGCCATTACAGATGCAATATGGACGTCCAGAAACTTGCTGGCAAGGAGGCACATGCAGATCCCCCCCGTGGCTGTGATCCGAATGGCCGCAGCAACGGTTCAAACAGCCGAAGCCACGCCAAGGACACAGGCACAAAGAAGAATCTGTGCCCATTCAGACGAAGGAGCCGGAGCCACACGTGCAAAGGTCAAAGCAGCGGCAGCCTGACTCTCCGGGAGAGGCAGGTGGGAAGGAGTATCAGGTGGGGGTCTCTTCTGAGCACCAAGAAAGGACACCGAGAGACCCAATCTGTTTGGAATAGCGAAACGAGTTACCTTGGTAGGGACTCACCCCGCTCCTGCACAACAATGGATCTAGAAAAAAGCATTTTAATAAAAGAACCTACTTTTAAAGGCTTTTATAATATGTACACTTTCTACAAACAGAAAAACACAAGATGACAACTTGATATGTATACCTGTTAATGTATATGTTTTATCTAAATGCCTCCTAAATTGCTGGTTTTAGTCGATCAATTACACTTTTGTATGGTTTTACAGATTATGCATGTATATTTATTGATTGTATCGTAAAAAGGTAAACCGAGATATAAGAACAAGGTTTTTATGAAAACCTTTTAAGCCCGAGGGTCACCCATTTGGACGCAGAGTACATCAAAACAGAGTTTTGTGTTAAAAGTAACTGGCAGAGAACCCACGAAGAACGAATATAATGATGTTATAGTTCTGCAGAAACCTCAGCGTCCTGGGAACAACATGAACTCGGTCACTTCTACATGAGACAAACACATCTCCCATCAGCCAAGCAAACAAATAACAAAATATCATAAATCATACTCGATATGAATGGAAAAGACCGGAGAAAACAGCTGCTACACTCCGTTAGCAACGTGCTACCTACAAACATGCAGCATGGAAAAGCATGTCCGCTTGACGGAGATTACGGACATATCTTCCATTTCTCTCTCCGGTAAACCATCGCAGAGATATTCAGCTTCGAACACAAAAAGTCACACAGCTTTCATCGAATATTGTACTCACTTTTGGTCGAATCTCAGCGAAAAAATGAAATATCTCCATACTTCCACTGCTTGGTATGTCCAGCTGCATGTGCTCCATGTGAATCCGTTCGATTCGTGTCTCTCCGACACTCCTCGGCTTCTTGGGAGGGTTGGAAGCTCAGCAAATTAGATTTCAGAGATGGGACGTTTTTGAGCTTTGTTGGCTAATAGTGCTATCACTAGCGAGCTTTCAATTCCAGGCAATTCTATTGGCTCCTACGCTTCGAAGGATGTCTCAATGGTGAAAATCGGAGAAAGGGGGGCTGAGATACAGCCCTAAACAGAGAGAGTGGGCTGAATCTGAAGCAGTATGTGACCTTAAACTAAACAACTAAAAAGGGCTTAGAAAGAGCTTAAAACACTCAAAAAAGGTCCAATCTTCTGTCTTTTGATTCATTGAACATCAGAAGTGATACATAGAAGTGATATAGAGTGTTTTTGAATTTAAAAAATATTTTTTTATTCAAATATTGGAATATTTAATCAGTTTTTTAATTTTATATGCTCTATATTTTATAAATGTTTCACTGTATCTATGTATAACTGTGTATACAGAGCCTTTATCAGTTGTTATAAGAGCTGGGAATATTTAAAATCTTGGATTTCCATACTTTCCAAAAAACAATATCCTGAAATTGCTGTTTTTCCAGAGCGAGCTTTTGAATTTTCCAAGTTGTGCTGTGTTCCATCCTTATCTTATGTTAACCTGTAACATGTATACTGATAGTTCCATGATTTTTCTCATCTCAAAAATATATTAAAAAAAATTATAATTTTTTTTAAATTTTTTAATTTAATTATACACTTAATTAGGTATTTCTTATCTTTATTCGAGCTGAGGCCTGCAAATAGACCTCGTTTATAAAAGGTTTTAAATAGAAAAATTCAAAGAAAATTCAAATGTCATAAGAGCTATTGCGCTTTTACTACAGTGCTGCCACGTCTCAGCCAGAAAAGGCCCGCGTCTATAATGCCAGATTGGGGCCTGATTTGGCAGCCATCAACGGGCCAGAACCTGTTTCAGTGCTGGCTGCCGAATAACCCGGCTGCCATGTCTCAGCCAGAATAGGCCCGTGTCTGTGACAGCTAAATTTGGACCAGATATGGCAAAAATGAAATGGGCCAAAGCTCGCTCACATTTGGCCGCATCAAGCCAGAACACAGCTGAATCAGCCACAATACAGCCGAGTCCGCTGGCTACCTGGGTGATCACAAAATAACGTGAAATGAAATGAAAATGTCACACTATGTTCTATCCAACGCCCGAGTCCAGCTCAATTTCTTAAGGTAGTAAGTCACCTCTCTCTCTCCCCTAATTTGAATGCAAATTGATTAACAAAAGGCTATTACTGCTTTCATTTCCGCATAATTAGTTATGCTAATTTAACTCAAATTTGACTAAAAACATTGTTATTACTCTGGAACATACCTTGTCAAAGTTTTCCGTATTTGCAGGCAGGCACTGACTGTAAAAAAAAACGTGGTGTAGAGGAGAGAGAAAACGAAACCTAAATTGATTAGAAAAATGTTACTTTTTTTTTAAAAGTTAGATGTTTTTTTAACACTATAAAAAAACGAAAGTTAGGGTCAGGATGACAAATGCTAATAAATGCCTTTAACTGCAGTGATTCAAATATTATATATATATATATATTTATATATATATATATATATATATATAAGAATAGTATATAATATGATTATTTATATAATTATAAAATATATATATATATGTGTGTGTGTGTATATATATATATATATATATATATATATATAAATATATATATATATATATATATATATATATATATGTGTGTATATGTGTATATGGGCCATTCTACCGAACTGGTTCAACGTCAGGTTAGAAATATTTTAAAATTTTGTATGTTTTATTCCCAAAACTTTGTCAGTATATATATTGTACCATATCTAAAGTATCTTTTATCTAGTAAAATAACTGTCAATTTTTATATTGTATTTTCAGACTGTGTTGGAATGTTTTTTCTCTCCCAAAAATTGTCACTAACGAAACATAGTAATACACTACAGTAAAAAAGTATTATTATTAACCTGTTAAGATTGTGTTTCCTTCCTTTCTCTGAAGAGTATTTTTCACAATTAAATCAATAAAAATGTCATTTTTTACCAAATTTCTAAGTTCAATTTCTACAATTCATCAAAATCTAAATGCAATATTTTTTTGTAAAATGCATAATACTGATCATATTGATTCCATGATTGATGATTGATAAAATTGAACATACAATCAGTCAGTATTATAACATTTTAGTTGATAACTCAATATACTTTAATTTTTACAAGACATCCAGTGTTTCGGTAGTGACTGCAATGTTTCGGTTGTGACCACAGTATTTTGTTTGCAAGGTTGTATCATATTTCCTCAACCTTATTGCTTAATCTTAACTTGCTTTAGGTTGGGAATATTACAAACGCAAATGTTTTGTGGTCAATAGAATAATTTTATTTTTGAAGACATAACAATTGTTCATCCAGAACCATTTAAAGTACAAACATTACTTATCAATGGAAAATTACCCAAGTGAGTTCAGTAAAAGAGAACAAGAAAACATTGACAAATAACTGATATTATGTTGTACTGTATGTTTAAGGGGCTTCAGTGTCAGACACCATCACAAATCCATTCACAAATGTAGTTTTTTACCTACTGCGGTGAACACTCTTGGGCTGATCTGGACATGCCTCTGTGTGACGTTTTCTGGAGGGATTAAGGTGACGACCTTGTCCACTGTGTACCAGATCTTGTCCTCTAGTTGCGGCCAATAAAAGCGGTTTCGCCCAATGTTGTATATGACTTTGACCTCAAGGGCACCTGCAGACAGATAAATGGGTGAAATAAAAGGACATTGGGCGAGATATGATAAGTATTGCTTGTATTGTAATCTTATAAGACTATGAAATAAAGTTTGATTCAAAGGGAATGGGAATATGAGAACGAAAGATGGCCAAGTGAGAATGAATGGAAAGAGAAATATGGAAAAAAGAAAAGATGTACAAATCACCTTCTTCTATGTCTTCAATGATTCCAGGATATGGGTCATCGTCATATGTGATGACACACCACTTTCCAACAAGGTCTTCAGTGAAGTCATCAACTGGACAGAGAGTCCCTTCACACCCAGAGTTTGAGGTGGAATGACTTCCATCTTCTGGGGCTGTTGGTTCAGATGTTTTTACATCTCTTCCTGGCTGTACTTGTGGTGCAATGTTGGTGGACGATGGGTGGATAAGGGGACAGATGGCCTCTCTGTTGCAGAAGCAGCTGAGCACTCTATAATTGATCGTGCCAGGCGTGGTGCAGATTACTTAATGAATGCTCAGTGTACCTTTGATGGTGGTCAGCTCTTTTGGAAGGAGTGTGCGTACTCTGTTTATCTGGTTGTATTTAAAATGTTAAATTAAAACATGATTTGGAATTTGTATTCACAGATAAATATTTGAACGAATACCAGAGCTTTCACCAGGGCAATGTTCCAAATCTGAAACAAAAAGAGAACACCCTGTCCAAGGTGAGCAGGATAAAGTCCTTTATTTCCTTCATGGCTTGGGGGAAGACGGAGATCCACACTTGGTCGTTCCTCGACAACCCCAAGGGAGTTTGGAAGTAAGTGTTGTTTTGCGATTTAAATATTACCAAGCGCTTATGACACAACCCTGATGTGAACATTTAATTTCATGATTGTGAAATAATTTGCAATGTTTCTTTCTGCAGCTATGCCAACCACTTGCAGACGTCCAGGAAGACAGAACTTTTGCAAATATATGAAAGAGACTCCACCCAGCTCAGTCAGGTGCAGCTGGTCGGCCTCGTCAGAGCGGTGAAGTCCACCTTGGCAAACTTGAACAAGCCGGTGGTGCTTCACCAGCTTTGTGTAAAGTCCAAGAAAATGGACAAACTGGTGTCCCGATAGAGCCTCAGGAAGTGCCAGCAAAAGGCCAAAGCGAAGATCCCAGAGTTACTGGGTAAGACAGTTGGCATATCTGAACAGGCAATACAGAGATGTAGATGGAAATTAACCTGTCTCCCTCCAAGGTGTTAAATGTCCTATTTTTCCTTCTTTCTTTTGCTCTGACCTCTTTTCAGACTAAATGGAGAGCAGTGACGAGAGTGACCTGAGATGTACCTTTTACGGTAATTTCTCGGCCTTCGTGGCATCTGTGTATGGCCATCGCCCGGGGGTTTTGAGCAATATGACCGTGGAAGAGGTGTGGGCGGCGAAGGAGGACGGCCAAACCACCCCACAGGACGGCTACGTTGTATCTGTAAGTACCAGGCACTAGACTGAAGTTAATTGTAACCTGTGTGTTTTCTTCGAAATGTTTGATGGTGCTTTCTGTTTGATGGTGCTTTCTGTGTATTGCAGATCACAAAACCAACAGGAACTTTGGGGCGGCACAGATTTACTTTGAGCCAGATAAATATCGGTGGCTGGAGCGATGGCTACCCCTGTGAGCCCTTCTAAATCTATCACATGAAAGAGTGCTGATAACATTGGGGAAAGGGCCCGTGAAAAACCTAGTCCATTACATGCAGAAGGCATGGGTGGAGATGGGGATGCCCGGCAGGCCCACATTTACGGACCTGAGGACAGCTGTGGCTGCACATGTAAGTGCCTTTTTTCAGCTACTTTCCCTGTGATGCTTTATTTGAATAAAACTCGGCTGGCTTCATTAACAGGTGCAAACATTTTGTATTCCTCTGTTCTACTGTATCCAGGCCAAAAAACATCACAGTGATGGGGTGAGGAGGGAAATCGCAACTCTCATGTGCCATGACACCAGCACAGCCGATACGTTTTATGCTTTGGTGTTGGACAAGGATAAAGCCAGAGAGCTAAGGGGGCAGTTGAAGGAAGTGGTCACCGCCTCCAGCCCCCGCCGCCACACCACTGCTGCCAGCCAATTGACGTCCGACCCCAGGACATCCACCCCCGCCACTTCAAACCAAAGAAACAGGACGTCCAAGATGAGGCTCCATTTCACAGACTCATCGTCGGATGAAGAGGGAGTGGTTCCTTATCAAGAGTCGGGCGAGTCCTGCTTAGAGGACGATCTTCAGGACATGGAGGAAGAACAAGAGTTCCTGCTTCAACTGGAAGATGTAAGTATAGATTTGTACTTAAAAGTACATTAGTGTTGTGTTACAACAAACCTCAATGGAATTGTTTTGTTGAAGTGTTCTGTTCTTTTCCTCCACACACACACACACACACACACACACACACACACACTTTGATTAGTTTATAGGAATACATTTTGATTTTATATAAGTCTATATTTAGATAGATTTAAGTGTTTTATTGTAGTGTTCTGTTCTTTTCCTCTGCATTTGTTTTTGAATGTTTGTTTATATGCTATGAAATGAATGTCTGTTTTGCTACCATCAGTCACTGTCCTGCTTATTCACACAAACAAGGTATTTGGACATTTCCTTATGAGTTGCTTGATTGGCAGAATTTGTCCCAAAAGGCATTGGGACAGTCGGAACAATTACTGCCAACTGGGTTCGGTAAATTAGCCTACATGGCCAACCCATACATATGTAGTTGTATGGCAGTTTTTGGTTATAATGGAACTCATTCCTTATAACTCATAAAGTGTCATTTTGACTACATTTGTATGGGCCGGTCCAAATGGCCCATTTGTTCTTCTTCCTCCCAAACAACATCTCCAGAGTGCTCTGGGCTAGGGGGCTGAAACTTATGAGGGGGCATGCCTTGGAGGAGCCCTCTTAGTGTGCAGAGTTTCGTGAGGCTAGCACTGTCACGGGGTGTAAGCCGAACAGAGGTGGACTCAAATGCTGGATTCAATAGTATGAAAAAGATTTTTTTTTTTTTCTTTTAGAGAAGTGGAACGAGATAGGAATGCTGGATCATGAGCCAGAGAAGCGTTGGGGAAACCAGGAGAACGCAGGGGTCCGAACGACAGGTGCAACTGGATATGGAGAGATGGGTTAGTGTGCGTCCAAGTAGGGGAATGTTCCAGAGAGGGGAAACTGAGACTGTCTTACTGTGAGCTGGTGAAAACACAACTGGAGGGTGAGGCAGAGACTGACTGGCTGGAGGGTGTTTTCCAGTGTGGCGGCGGGTGAGCAGGCAGGTGGTGAGGCAGATCCAGGTAATGCTGAGATGTGGGAGAGATGCAACCGGAAGCCAGGGAATCCGTCAGACTCGGGAGGAATGAGACTGGAACGAGGAGACAGGTTAAAGACACAACATCAATTTCTTTGGTCAAAGAAAACTCGAGAGAGACGGGAGCTGGCCTGATTACCACGGGAATGGTAAAACGATCGGGCGAAGACTGGTGCTCCTGCTGCTCCTTAAGTAGGGTTCTTGATG
This sequence comes from Cebidichthys violaceus, assembly GCF_023349555.1. Lineage (NCBI taxonomy): Eukaryota > Metazoa > Chordata > Actinopteri > Perciformes > Stichaeidae > Cebidichthys > Cebidichthys violaceus. Next base: position 346,486 of record NW_027176293.1, on the reverse strand, counting down.
GTGAATGAAGAACAGGTGTGACAGCAGGCAGCAGCCAGGCTCCGCCCTGGTCTCCACGGAAACCTGCTCACCCAGCCTGAAACTTAGAAGACACACCTCCCAGCCAAGTCAGATCATGACAAGCACCTCAAATTGTGACATTTTGGCAGCTTCACCATATATGGTGAACATTGACCTCAAGGAGCTAAACCCACCAAACGTAATACACAGGGTCCTTGGCTTCATAGCAACACACACAGCAAGTTTTGTGAGGCTAGCACCTCAATGTCCTTTGCGAAATGGCAGAACAAATCACAAATCTCCCACTGTCATTTGGGACAACTTCTGACATTTTGGTTATAAATATAAATTTAGTCCAAATGTCCACTTTTGATCTATAAGGATAATGACACTTAGCCTACATGGCCAGCCATACAAATGTAGTCCAAATGTCCACTTTTGATTTAAAAGGATATTGACACTTGGCCTAAATCGCCTGCCCATACAAATTTAGTCCAAATGTCCACTTTTGATTTAAAAGGATAATGACACTTGGCCTACATGGCCAGCCATATCAATTTAGTCCAAATGTCCATTTTTGATTTAAAAGGATAATGACACTTGGCCTTCATGGCCAGCCATATCAATTTAGTCCAAATGTCCACTTTTGATTTAAAAGGATAATGACACTTGGCCTACATGGCCAGCCATATCAATTTAGTCCAAATGTCCATTTTTGATTTAAAAGGACATTTGGCAGAATTATCCCCTAGATAATCATAGCACCCAGTACCAAAAAATTACTAATGCCAATTAAGGCTAATTAGCAAAACAACTGCACAATGCTCAAGGGTAGGACGCTGAAACTCTCGAGGAAGCATGTCTGTCAATAGCACCCTCAATGTTCCACATTTAAAAATAATCTGAGATTTTTTTATTTTTTCAGCTAAATCAGTCCCTCACAAATGTTCAACTGCCATTTGCCCTCCCTCTGACAAATGGCAGAGTACATCCCAAATATCCTAAATATCAGCCAAAAGCGTTCCAAATTGTCCTGGGAAAAATGAGATGCTTCTCTACACATTTTTGGGGACTCTTTGGAAGCTTATGGACGTTCCGGGGGACAGACGGAAAGCTTGTGGACGATTAGGGGGTGCCCTCCCCAAGTATCTAAAACATTCCCTGATATCCCGGACAAACTGTCTAATATGTCAGAAAAACCAAGGCTTGAGTCAGGCTTGACACAGCCGATCAATGGTAGTAGTCCCGGCAGTCCAAGTGTGCGGCAGGCGCCTGGTCCTGGGCAGCAAAGATTAACGCCCTCTGCAGCCTGGAGGCTTAGGCGGCTGTCCGTATCTCTCCATCGACAGCGGGTCTCTGAGCTGGTGGCTACGGGAGCCCAAAGGTCACCCCATGGCACTGGCTCTCCATTGATTAAGAAGGCAGGATGGGTGAAGAAGGGGTTAGATGTTACGGTTGCGCATCTCCCTTCACGTAACCCACAAGGAGTTGGATCATGTTGGACTCAACCTTCTGGTGGTTGTAGTCCCGTTGGACTGGGGAGGCAGCGGGCGCCTGGCTCTGGGACGCGGAGGTCGACTCCTCCTGCGGCCTGGCGGTTTAGGCGGCTGTCTCTTTCTCTCCTGCGCCTGCGGGGCTCTGAGCTGGTAACTAAGAGGGCCTGTCGGTCACCTCAAGGTGCTAGCTCTCCATCAAGTACAAGAGCATCAGAAGAACTCCATGGGTCTCCTGGCGTCGGGACGGCTGTAACACCTACAGTTGCTCCCCGACGTTCTTAACGTTCATCTGACCTATCGAGGCGTAACCTCTTCCCCAATAAAGAAAGGACGGCGAGGGTGATGGATGTTGCGGCTGCGCATCCCTCCTCTCCTCCTCAAGGCTCTGAATCTCACATGACACAAAATCCTACTAGCGGTAGTAACTTTGTTGATGCAAAAATGCAGCGGGCTCCTGGCTTGGGGACGCGGGAGTTGACTCTCACTAAAGCCCTGAGGTCGAGGCGATTGGCTGTATCCCTTCAACGACTGCAGAGTTCTGAGTTGGCGGCTAAGGGGGCCCTTGGATCGCCCCAAGGCACTGGCTAGCCGTTAGATGGAATGATGGAAGGGTGAAGAAGAGGTTAGATGTTGCTTCGGTACATCTCTCTTCAAGTAGCCTGCAAGGTGTTGGTTCAGGTCTTACTCTACCATTTGATGGTAGTAGCCTTGTTGGTCCAAGGATGTGGCGGGCGCCTGGCTCTGGGACGCAGAGGTTTACACCCTCTGCGATCTGGCGGTTCAGGCGTTTGGCTGTGTCTCTTAGGCGCCTGCAGGTCTCTGAGTTTGCTATAGCCAATCAACCTACTGGTGGTAGTAGACCGGTGATCCGAGGGTGCAGCGGGCACCTGGTCCTGGGCCGCGGAGGTTAACTCCTGCGGCTTGGAGGCTTAGGCGGTTGTCCATATCTCTCCGGCGTTTGCGGGTCTCTAAATTGGTGGCTATGGGGGCCTTAAGGTCACCCCACGGCACTGGCTCAACACCAGTTTCGAACGACCGAGATAGTAACCTGGGAAGAGCATGTTATGCAGGCTCCCCTAGGCAAAAACTCATCTCCCCTGAAAAGGGAGGTAACATGGATTTTTATTCTGAGGATAGGGCCAGAGTCGGAAGAAGTGTTACTGATCACCTTGGCCACTTGTTCGTAGGTGATAATAGTGCGTCCTCAAGCCCAAAACCCACCGCGGGAAGTAGGGTAGGGAGGCCTTCTGAGCGAATCAGGAGAAAGGGCTGCGACTCCGACGATTGTGGCAGTCCAAAGAAGCGCACCCGGTTCATGGCTCAAAGGAAGAGTGAAAAGCTTGTGGTGCATGGCCCTTGCCCCCCCCCCATGCCAACTGAGGTGTGTGGGTAGCAGCCAAGTGTAGTCTCCTGTTAGACTGGACACAGTCACGCGAGGGAATAATGGTAGCAAGCTCGCGGTCGTGTGTTCATCCCAGCATGAACTTGTCAACTCTGTGGCTGACTCGGTTAGTGGTGGTACGGTTGTGACGGAGTCTCACCTACCGGAGCAGGATCCGCGTGTTGTTCTTGAAAAGCTGCCGGTCTCTACAGTGGGTCTTGCGAGTCATCTCGCACAGACGCATGTGATGATGGCTGGGCAGTGGACTTGTCGTGAGTGTGGGACTACACTACCGAATCAGACCTTAATTAAAGATCATTAAAGTAAGTTTGAGAAACACAAATTCCAGCTGGGTCTTAGGGGCAGCTTCAAATGTGAACACTGTGCTAGGATTTTTGATTTGGCAAGTGGTGTGACCTTACATTAGCGTATGAGCCACCTGCATAACTTTGTTGGTCAAGGCACTGTTTGCGGCGTTCCTCGGCGCTTCAGTGCTGCGACGGCGCTGTGGTCGGCTGAGTAGGTCAACAGATGGCGTCCGAGTCTCTACAGATGCCAAGTCTTGCAAGATGCAAGAAGTTGGCGGTCTCCCTTGGGACCTGCAAAACATAAAAGCAGGTCAGGAGCCAATGCAGACAATTGCATTTAATCGCTCGAAGGCAGAAGGGACTCCCTCAGCCAAAAAGAAAGAGAACAGAATCTCCTAGCAGGTTAAGAACAGCACCTGCTACACCACCATCAATACCACAGGTGAATGTCAAACAAGTCCTTGACGAGATGGTAAGCAATGTGGTTTTAGGGGCAGATGGTGGGGCTGGGGAGTCCCTGAGAGTCTCTGTCACGGAAGAAGATTGCACTCAGGATGCAATTTTGTCTGCAACTTCCAACTTGATCAAAGAGATAGGTCGAAAAGCAGTTCGTTACTCAAAACGCTGAAGCCAAATTGAACACCCTACCAATATAACGGGCAAACAATACAGGAGAAGGCGGGTCCTTCTAAGGTTCTACAGTCATTTGTTTTGTTGTGACAGAGCGAAACTGGCAAAGTTTGTCCTGGATGCTACGTATCCCATCCCCCTGTCTGAGATTATGTCTGTTTTCAAGAGCAGGTGGGGCTTTGTCAGGCCGTTTCTTGGTTTGTGTAAGTTTGAGGGCTTGGAAGGGTCGACAACATTGGTTTCTGCGGTATGATCACTTCTCTGGAGGTCATAAGTAACCTTCGAGCCATGAAGAACCGTACCTCTCCTGGTCCAGAGAAGGGACCCAAAATGAGAGAAGCTGGCTCACATGTTTTCAACATGGTTGGTCTGAGAAACCCTGCCTAGGGCTTTCAAAGAATGCTTTCTATAAGAATATTATGACCAGAGTTCTATGTCAGGAAGGATGGACTGCTGACATTGCAATGAAGGTAGGAGTGAAACAAGGTAACTCCTTATCCCCACTACTCTTCAACCAAGCCCTGGATCCATTAATCCAGGCACTCGAACGCGAAGGCCGTGGCTTCACTGCAGAACTGAACACCATAGCGGCGATGGCATATGCAGACGATCTAGTGTTGTTGAGCAATTCTTGGGAAAGAATTCAAGCCAACATTGCAATCCTGGAGGACTTCTGCAAGCTTACAGGGATGAGTCTCCAGCCCGTCATCCCGTCAGCCTGAGGAGGTCAACAGGTTGGTGTCTGAAGTGCAGGGGAGGCCAAAGGCATCAGTATTTAAGGCGAGTAAGGCAGTTGGGAAGGCAGTAAACCCTTATTTCCCCTCATTTTACAGTTCTTCTCCAGTGGGAGCTGGCAATGCTCAACAGACTCATCAGAAAGACAGCCAGTCACAAAAACCCTTAGATGACTTAGTCGGCGAATTTCCAATTACCTGTGACGGCCAGCCACCGACAAAGACCGACATGGTCAATACAAATTTTTCAGATGACCTGATCTTTTACAACCAGTCGGAAGCCAAACAGTATGCTGAGCAAGAGCAATATCTGCTGTGTAAGTACTCCAATCTATAAATACTCCAATCATAAAATCCCAATTAATTTAGTGTGACAAATCACTTGCACGGCTGAATATATTTGTATTATTTCCATTAGCAAACCTCAGATATTGTAAGCCCTTGGCCGGGAGGGTGGCTTGATTCATCGGGGTGGAAGGGCAACTACCCTACGGCCGAGGACATTTTGCGTATTTGGGAGCCTGCCTCCAGACAAGCAGTCGAGGGAAATGAGGAGGCAATCAGCAACGTGGCCCTGCAGCAATGGACGGGAGTCCTCATCAAAAATTTTGGTGGACGGAAAGGGCTTGGTAAGAAAACTTTAATTTGTTCTTGTAAGGGGAGATACTGAAATGAGCATTGTAGCATTTTGTGCTAACCTTAAAATCCACCCGTAACAAAAAATATTGAAAAGTTTGCCAATCTCTAATGTTTCTGCAGTTGATATTTTGATCCAACTTCAAATTTTGCGTTCCCTTGATTACAGGAGTGGTTGTAACCAGGCCCTTTTTCAAGGGCGACAGTCTGTGACTACCATGGTGAAGTAGTCGCTGCTGAGGAAAGGGAAGCTCGAATGGAAGCCCTTGCGAACCAGCCAGGCTACTTGTTCTTTTTCATATCCAGGATGCAGAGGCATCCGTACCCGTGCCACCCTGACCTGGATATGGTTGGTTGAAGAATCAATCACTCCAGAAAAAGACCAAACCTCAAGCAACATCACTGCGTTTTGAAGGTCAATGGTGAGGACATCGACATTATCCTTTTAAGGCGATCACTGACATAAAAGTGGATGAGGAACTTTTGTTTGTCTACGGGGTCAAAAGGAGGTCGTTTAGAGGAGAGGGCCTGGACCTGAACTGGTTGGACCAGTAGGATAACCTGAGCTGTGCCATAGAGAAATTTCTGTCCAGAAAAAAATAAAGTAACTGTAACTTTAACTGTCTGTGTGTTTGTGGTCTTGTATGCAACAGCTATAATTGAAGTCAAGTCTTGAATGACAACATAAAGTACATCATTTTGTTATTCTCAGAACTCAATAGTATTGGTAGTAACGTTTAAGGAGTGGTAGTAGTAGTAAAAGCAGAGTAGGATACTAGCAACAGTAGTATCAGATCAAATATTGCAGTAGTGTATGCTGTGTATTTTAGTGAAGTGTCCAGTTTCAGCCTATGGGGGGAGACAGAGACTACTGTCTGTGTGATGACATGTCTGGATATTAATTCACTTTATTAACATTTTATTATTAACAACTGTTTGTGAACTTAACATGAAGTTCTTCATACCGTATTCACACGGCGGATCACAACAGCTAACAAGGAGCCACTGACTATTAAATATAACGTGGTTGTTTGCGCTGAGACGCATTCAAGTGTCCTTCATTTCTGAATTGAAAATAGTGAAGTTGAAGGAACAGTCAAACATCTTCCGAACAGTCAAACATCTTCAGTGATTGGCCCGCCTAACCCCAGACTCCCTAGAGGTGACTGTTGAAAAGCAAACAAGGGCCAAGTTAAAAACGATTGTTTCTTTTGAAGGTCATCCACTACACAGTGTTTTTAATGGACTCAGAAGCTCATTCAGTGAGAGACTCAAGATGCCTCAATTTTTCACTAAACCAAACAGGAAGTCGGCCATTTTGAATTTTATGACGTTTTTGGACCATTTCAAGCCGTCATACCTTAACGAACTCCTAGAGATTTGATCCGATTGCCTTAGAATTTGGTCAGAACAATCTAAACACCTTTGTGATTAAAAGTTATTCAAAGCGTATTGTTTCATGAAAGGCCTTGTCAGGTCTGGTGAAAATAGCCATCTGACGTAGGTTGCATATTTCGTTGTAAAAAAATGTCTCTCTAGCGCCCCCTACAAGTCTATGCCCGATTTACTTGAAATTCGACAGACATGTCCACATCTGCTAGATCTACAAAAAAGCCGCTCAGACCCCTAAGCTTCGCCTACCGAAATTTTCCGCCATTTTGAATTTTGTGAAAAACTCGTTTTTGGAACCTCCTCCTACACGCTTGGTCGCATTGCTACCAAATTTGCTGTGGATCATTATTGGACCTAGATCACACAATGTTATCAAAAGATTGATGATATGTTATAGCGTTTAGAAGATACGAACCAATGAACTTCTTGGGGCGTGGCTTGTATATCAATACTCTTAACTTCTCAACCGTTTGTCCTGAAATCACCAAAATTGCTGTATATGTGCACATCGCATGGTGGAACATACTCTGTAATTTTTATTCCATTCAACTGCTAGGGGGCGCTACAGTAATTCACTCAATTTCAGTTTTTTGGTGATTTTTTGCATTTTCAGCCTTTGTATTTGAACAAACTCGTCCTAGAGAATTCATGCGATGGACTTCAAATTTGGTCAGGATGCTCTTAAGACCTTTGTTAAAGTTAAAGTTATCAAAAGCTAGAGTTTTCATCGAAAAACCTTGACGTGGCGGGGCGGCCATTTTGCCTCATTGGCCGGGAAAAAAGAAGTTGTTTTAACTCCAAGGTACATTATTCAATCTGCACAAAATTTATTTTGCATGATGCTACTTCAACCCTTAGCACATTTCCAATGAAAGATTTTCAATAACTCATAGCGCCACCTACTGGCAAAAGGAAATGTCATATTTTATACTTTTATTTACTCCTCTTAGCCTGTTCATCAGATCAGTCTGAAATGTGGCAACTCTGGCCTTAACACATTGATGATGCATCATCATGAATATTGTGAGTTTTCGTTGAAGGCTGTTGCCGCGGCAACGCATCATTCGCCATGAAAAAGTAGGCTGATGGATCAGTGGCTTGCGATGCTCAAAAACTCATGGAACTTTATACATGTGTTATAGGTAATGGGAGGACATATTTTATATGGGTGTTTGGCTTGGCCGTTTTAAATTGCCTCCATAGCACCCCCTACAATATTTCAAAAGAGCAGCCCCAGCGCTACGTTTGAGGTACCTGTATGAAACCTGGTAGGATTATGTATCTCAGAGAGACTTATAAATAAGTCTCTTGGGACCATGCTCTAAACTGTACCGGAAGTCGGCCATTTTGATTTTTGTGTCATTTTTCAATGGATTTAGGCTCATTTCTAGTCGCTATACTTTAACAAACTCCTCCTAGGCACGTTGTCGGATCCACTTCAAATTTGGTCGGTACAGTCTCAAGACCTTTGTGATTAAAAGTTATCAAAAGCTTTACGTTTGACGGAATGGCTTAGCCGTAGCGGGCGGCTACTTTACGTGACTCCCCATGAAAAAAGCTGATGTAACTCAGCCGGACTTGTTCCAAACGCTCCTAAACTTCCCATGCTTGATAACACTCATGGCCTGAGGATGTCTACAAGCTAATTTTCACTAATACTCACAGTGCCACCTGCTGGCCAATGTAATTATGCGTTTTTTGACAACTGGCATCCGATTTACATGACTTTTACACATTGTTGTCTACAGTTGTTATAGAGCAACATAAAACATGTTTGTGCATGTTCTGTAGCACCACACAGCGGATACAGGATGCTGTGGACTATTTGCATAGGATCATTTCCTGCGTCACGCGGCCCAAGCAGAAAAAAATCATCGGACTCCGACGTGCGTTGTCCGACTGTCGCAGACAATCTCGGCTGCATACGTTGGAGTCCTGCCGGCACCCCCGACGTGCGGGAGGAGACGAGGGCCCGTTCATCGCTGCTTGCAGCTTTAATTGTTAGGGCCCGAGCCACCGACAACGTCAGGCCAGCAAAGGCCCTATTGAAATTCTATGGGGTATTATTAGGGCCTGAGCACCGACGTAGTCGGAGCGGAGGACCTATTGTTATTCTAATGTTTTTTATTATTATTATTATTATTATTATTATTAGGGCCCGAGCACCGACGTAGTCGGAGCGGAGGACCTATTGTTATTCTAATGTTTTTTATTATTATTATTATCGTACCAGTTTCATCGCAAAAAGGAGGTGCTTGGGATACTGGGAATCTTTTGAAATTTGGCACAAAATTCAATCGTGGTGAAAATTCCAGTATTATTGGGGTGTCCAGCTGCGGCATGACATTTTGGCTCGATCGCGCCCCCTACAGAGTAGCCCCAACTTTGAGTTTCACCTAGCTGTATGAAATTTGGTTGGTATGTGGAACGTGATGGGACGTACAAAAAAGTCAAAAGGAGGTATATCCTAAACCAAACAGGAAGTCGGCCATTTCGAATTTTATGACGTTTTTGGACCGTTTCAAGGCGCCGTACTTTAACGAACTCCTCCTAGAGATTAAACCCGATTGCCTTCAGATTTGGTCAGTATGCTCTTGAGACCTTGGCAGTGAAATGATACTCAAAGATCAAAAAGTTATCAAACTATGTGTCCGTGGCGTGGCGGCAAAAAAACACCATTTGCCATGAAACAGGAAGTTGTTGTAACTCGGCTGTACATTGCCTAATCTGCTCCAAATTTCTCATATGTCATAACATCCTGACCCTGAACACATGTATATGACAATTTTGAATCATAGTAATAGCGCCACCTAGTGGCAACAGGAAGTCATAGGTTGTGTACTTTGACACCCTACTGCTCACAGATTAATCGGATCCCTCTCAAATTTTGTCACAAAAGCCTTAAGACCTTGATAATGCTTCATTGTGAAAATTGTAGGAAGTTGTCGAAGCGTGGCGACGTGGCGGCTCTGCGAATTTCGATCCTTCGCCATGAACGAATAAACTGATGTAACTCGACTCCGCATCATCAGATCTTTACCAGATTTCACATGTTTGATTAAACTCCAGGCCTGAAGACATCTGCAAGCCAATTTTTAATCATAGTCATAGCGCCACCTACTGGCAACAGTAAGTTAAAGTCTTTATACTTTGGCTTGTTTCTCTTAGTTGGAAAATCAGATCAACATCAAATTTGTTCCACACAATTGTAAGAAGTTCATAATGCCAGTTCTCTAAGCTTTTAATGTTTCGTCGAACGCCGTTGCCGTGGTAACGCAGTCTTCGCCGTGAAAAACGATGGTCATTTGGAGAGGTTAAAAAAGCTCGAAACACAAGCAAACTTGACACACAGATCACAAGGCCAAAATGTAGTTCTATAATATGATTTTATTCAATCAGAGTGTTAAATCGGCTCAATAGCGCCCCCTACAAAATTTCAACGAAGCAGCCCTCGCAGTACGTTTCACATAGATTAACAAAATTTGGTAGGCACATGTATCACATGTGGACTTAAATAAAAGTCTCTTGGGGCCATGCCCTAAACCCAACCGGAAGTCAGCCATTTTTAATTTAGTCTGAATTTCTAGTGTCGTTTTTGCAAATTCCAGGCGCTCTACTTTAACAAACTCCTCCCAGGGAATTAATCAGATCAACTTAGAATTTGGTCAGAACAATCGAAAGACCTTTGTGATTAAAAGTTACTTAAAGCTTGTTGTTTCATGAAATGCCGTTGCCGTGGCGATGCATTCCTCGCCATGAAAAACAAAGGTGTTTTTGAGGGGCTAAAAATACTCAAAACAAAATCAAACTTGTCACACACATTTAAAATCCTGAATGTAGTTATCTGATGTGATTTTAATGCTTCAGAGTGGCAACTCGGCTCGATAGCGCCCCCTACAATATTTCGACGATGCAGCCCTCGCAGTACGTTTCACCTAGATGTATGAAATTAAGTAAGCAGGTGTATCACATGTAGACTTAAAAAAAAGTCTTAGGGGTCCATGCTCTAAACCCAACCGGAAGTCAGCCAATTTGAATTTTGTATGAATTTCTTGTGGTTTTATTTCCTTTTCCAGGTGCTGCACTACGAACTCCTCCTAGGGAAATAATCGATCAGCTTAGAATTTGGTCAGAACAACCTAAAGACCTTAACGATTAAAAGTTACTAAAAGTTTGATGTTTCATCGGATAACATGGACTTGGTGTCGCGGCAATTTTACATGATTCGCCATCATCCATCAAGCTTTTGTAACTCAACCTTACTTTGTCAAAACTGCCCCAAACTTGACATGCTTGATTGCCGTCGTGATTTTAGGACTTCTGCATGCCAATATTCACTCATAGTCATAGCGCCACCTACTGGCAACCACGGACGTAAACAGAATTCTATAATAACAGCGGCCCAAACAGGGTTTGTGGGCACACCATGAGAAAAAGACTTCTCTGATCTAAATCTGTGCAAACTAAGATGCTTGGAGAACAAAATTTATCAACAGTGTTTTTCAAATCATGTCAGTGGGCATTAGTATAAATGATCTGTCAAGAGCTTCTACATGAGAATCAGGTTAAATGTTACAATGAATGCTTCACACTACAATCTAAAGTTACAGAAGAGCTTAAAATGAAAACAGTGTCAAATTAAAGTGTTCAAGTAAAAACAAATGACACTGCTGTTCTGTTAACTTTCATGTAAGTCCAAATACAATCAGCAGGACACTGTAGGGAGTTGAACTTCGTCACAGTAAACTGACAGTCTGTTATATTTCAAACATTGAAGTGCATTCACGCACATTCATTTTCTTAAACATCTTAACAGGCTTACATCTATGATTGTATCGGAGATACATTTAAAACATTTGAGGCTTAAGACCTGGCAACATGATCTTGCTACGCTGCAGGTCGACGCAGGAAAAATCATCTAACTCGTGCATGCAGTGTATGATGGTCACAGAAATGCATGGCCGCGTCATCCAGAGTCTGACGGTCACAGAAATGTATGGCCACGTCAAGCAGAGTCCTGCCAGTACCCTCGACGTGCGTGAAGTTGCGAGGGCCCGATCAATGCTGCTTGCAGCTTTAATTATTATTATTATTATTAGGGCCCGAGCACCGACGTAGTCAGAGCGGAGGACCTATTGTTATTCTAATGTTTTTTATTATTATTATTATTATTATTATCGTACCAGTTTCATCGCAAAAAGGAGGTGCTTGGGATACTGGGAATCTTTTGAAATTTGGCACAAAATTCAATCGTGGTGAAAATTCCAGTATTATTGGGGTGTCCAGCTGCGGCATGACATTTTGGCTCGATAGCGCCCTCTACAAAGTAGCCCCAACTTTGGGTTTCATCTAGCTGTATGAAATTTGGTAGGTATGTGGAACGTGATGGGACGTACAAAAAAGTCAAAACGAGCTATATCCTAAACCAAACAGGAAGTCGGCCATTTTGAATTTTATGACATTTTTGGACCGTTTCAAGGCGCCGTACTTTAACGAACTCCTCCTAGAGATTAAACCCGATTGCCTTCAGATTTGGTCAGTATGCTCTTGAGACCTTGGCAGTGAAATGATACTCAAAGATCAAAAAGTTATCGAACTATGTGTCCGTGGCGTGGCGGCAAAAAAACACCATTCGCCATGAAACAGGAAGTTGTTGTAACTCAGCTGTACCATGTAAAATTGACGCTACACCAAGTCCATGTTATCCGATGAAACATCAAGCTTTTAGTAACTTTTAATCGTTAAGGTCTTTAGGTTGTTCTGACCAAATTCTAAGATGATCGGATTATTTCCCTAGGAGAAGTTTGTAGTGCAGCACCTGGAAAAGGAAATAAAACCACAAGAAATTCATACAAAATTCAAATTGGCTGACTTCCGGTTGGGTTTAGAGCATGGACCCCTAAGACTTTTTTTTAGGTCTACATATGATACACCTGCTTTCTTAATTTCATACATCTCGGTGAAACGTACAGAGAGGGCTGCATCGTCGAAATATTGTAGGGGGCGCTATCGAGCCGAGTTGCCACTCTGAAGCATTAAAATCACATCAGATAACTACATTCAGGATTTTAAATGTGTGTGACAAGTTTGATTTTGTTTTGAGTATTTTTAGCCCCTCAAAAACACCTTTGTTTTTCATGGCGAGGAATGCATCGCCACGGCAACGGCATTTCACGAAACAACAACCTTTGAGTAACTTTTAATCACAAAGGTCTTTAGATTGTTCTGACCAAATTCTAAGTTGATCTGATTAGTTCCCTGGGAGGAGTTTGTTAAAGTAGAGCGCCTGGAAATTGCAAAAACGACACTAGAAATTCAGACTAAATTCAAAATGGCTGACTTCCGGTTGGGTTTAGGGCATGGCCCCAAGAGACTTTTATTTAAGTCCACATGTGATACATGTGCCTACCAAATTTTGTTATTCTATGTGAAACGTACTGCGAGGGCTGCTTCGTCGAAATTTTGTAGGGGGCGCTATTGAGCCGATTTAACACTCTGATTGAATAAAATCATATTATAGAACTACATTTTGGCCTTGTGATCTGTGTGTCAAGTTTGCTTGTGTTTCGAGCTTTTTTAACCTCTCCAAATGACCATCGTTTTTCACGGCGAAGACTGCGTTACCACGGCAACGGCGTTCGACAAAACATCAAAAGCTTGGAGAAATGGCATTATGAACTTCTTACATTTGTGTGGAACAAATTTGATGTTGATCTGATTTTCCAACTAAGAGAAACAAGCCAAAGTATAAAGACTTTAACTTACTGTTGCCAGTAGGTGGCGCTATGACTGATTCAAAATTGTCATATACATGTGTTCAGGATCAGGATGTTATGACATCTGAGAAATTTGGAGCAGATTAGGCAATGTACAGCCGAGTTACAACAACTTCCTGTTTCATGGCGAATGGTGTTTTTTTGCCGCCACGCCACGGACACATAGTTCGATAACTTTTTGATCTTTGAGTATCGTTTCACTGCCAAGGTCTCAAGAGCATACTGACCAAATCTGAAGGCAATCGGGTTTAATCTCTTGGAGGAGTTCGTTAAAGTAGAGCGCCTGGAAATTTAAAAAACAACACCAGAAATTCAGACTAAATTTAAAATGGCTGACTTCCGGTTGGGTTTAGGGCATGGCCCCAAGAGACTTTTATTCAAGTCCACATGTGATACATGTGCCTACCAAATTTTGTTAATCTATGTGAAACGTACTGCGAGGGCTGCTTCGTTGAAATTTTGTAGGGGGCGCTATTGAGCCGATTTAACACTCTGATTGAATAAAATCATATTATAGAACTACATTTTGGCCTTGTGATCTGTGTGTCAAGTTTGCTTGTGTTTCGAGCTTCTTTAACCTCTCCAAATGACCATCGTTTTTCACGGCGAAGACTGCGTTACCACGGCAACGGCGTTCAACGAAACATCAAAAGCTTAGAGAACTGGCATTATGAACTTCTTACATTTGTGTGGAACAAATTTGATGTTGATCTGATTTTCCAACTAAGAGAAACAAGCCAAAGTATAAAGACTTTAACTTTCTGTTGCCAGTAGGTGGCGCTATGACTTTGATTCAAAATTGGCATGCAGATGTCTTCAGGCCTGGAGTTTAATCAAACATGTGAAATCTGGTAAAGATCTGATGATGCGGAGTCGAGTTACATCAGTTTATTCGTTCATGGCGAAGGATCGAAATTCGCAGAGCCGCCACGTCGCCACGCTTCGACAACTTCCTACAATTTTCACAATGAAGCATTATCAACATCTTAAGGCTTTTGTAACAAAATTTGAGAGGGATCCGATTAATTTGTGAGCAGTAGGGTGTCAAAGTACACAACCTATGACTTCCTGTTGCCACTAGGTGGCGCTATTACTATGATTCTAAATTGTCATATACATGTGTTCAGGGTCAGGATGTTATGACATATGAGAAATTTGGAGCAGATTAGGCAATGTACAGCCGAGTTACAACAACTTCCTGTTTCATGGCGAATGGTGTTTTTTTGCCGCCACGCCACGGACACATAGTTCAATAACTTTTTGATCTTTGAGTATCGTTTCACTGCCAAGGTCTCAAGAGCATACTGACCAAATCTGAAGGCAATCGGGTTTAATCTCTAGGAGGAGTTCGTTAAAGTACGGCGCCTTGAAACGGTCCAAAAACGTCATAAAATTCAAAATGGCCGACTTCCTGTTTGGTTTAGGATATACCTCCTTTTGACTTTTTTGTACGTCCCATCACGTTCCACATACCTACCAAATTTCATACAGCTAGGTGAAACTCAAAGTTGGGGCTACTCTGTAGGGGGCGCGATCGAGCCAAAATGTCATGCCGCAGCTGGACACCCCAATAATACTGGAATTTTCACCACGATTGAATTTTGTGCCAAATTTCAAAAGATTCCCAGTATTCCAAGCACCTCCTTTTTGCGATGAAACTGGTACGATAATAATAATAATTAAAGCTGCAAGCAGCATTGATCGGGCCCTCGCAACGTCAAACACGTCGAGGGTACTGGCAGGACTCTGGTTGATGCGGCAATGCATTTCTGTGACCATCATACACTGCATGCACAAGTTAGATGATATTTCCTGCGTCGACCAGCAGCATAGCAAGACCATGTTGCCAGGTCTTAAGCCTCAAATGTTTTGAGTGTACCTCCGATACAATCATAAATGTAAGCCTGTTAAGATCATTAAGAAAATGAACGTGTGAATGTGCGTCAGTATTTGTAACATAACAGACTGTCAGGTTACTGGGATGGAGTTCAACTCCCTGCAGTGTCCTACTGATTGTATTTGGACTTACATGAAAGTTAACAGAACAGCAGTGTCATTTGTTTTTACTTGAACACTTTAATTTGACACTGTTTTCATTTTAAGCTCTTCTGTAACTTTAGATTGTAGTGTGAAGCATTCATTGTAACATTTAACCTGATTCTCATGTAGAAGCTCTTGACAGATCATTTATACTAATGCCCACTGACATGGTTTGAAAAACACTGTTGATTAACTTTTGTTTTCCAAGCATCTTAATTTGCACATATTTAGATCAGAGAAGTCTTTTTCTCATGGTGTGCCCAAAAACCCTGTTTGGGAGGCTGTTATTATAGAATTCTGTTTATGTCCGTGGTTGCCAGTAGGTGGCGCTATGACTATGAGTTAATATTGGCATGCAAAAGTCCTAAAATCATGACGGTAATCAAGCATGTCAAGTTTGGGACAGTTTTGTGAAAGTACAGTTGAGTTACAACAACTTGGTGGATGATGGCGAACCATGTAAAATGGCTGCTACACCAAGTCCATGTTATCCGATGAAACATCAAGCTTTTAGTAACTTTTAATCGCTACGGTCTTTAGATTGTTCTGACCAAATTCTAAGTTGATCGGATTAATTCCCTAGGAGGAGTTCGTAGTACAGCACATGGAAATGGAAAAAAACAGGAGAAATTCATACAAAATTCAAAATGGCTGACTTCCGGTTGGGTTTAGAGCATGAACCCCTAAGACTTTTTATTAAGTCTACATGTGATACATCTGCTTACCAAATTTTATACAGCTAGGTGAAACGTACTGCGAGGGCTGCATCGTCAAAAAATTGTAGGGGGCGCTATCGAGCCAACTTGCCGCTCTGAAGCATTAAAATGACATCAGATAACTACATTCAGGATTTTAAATGTGTTTGACAAGTTTAGTTACGTTTTGAGCATTTTTAGCCCCTCAAAAACACTTTTGTTTTTTGTGGCGAAGAATGCGTCGCCACGGCAACGGCCTTTCACGAAACAACAACCTTTGAGTAACTTTTCATCACAAAGATCTTTAGATTGTACTGACCAAATTTGAAGTTGATCTGATTAATTCCCTAGGAGGAGTTCATTAAAGTAGAGCCCCTGGAAATGTCTAAAACGACACTAGAAATTCATACAAATTTCAAAATGGCTGACTTCCGGTTGGGTTTAGGGCATGGCCCCAAGAGACTTTTATTTAAGTCCACATGTGATACATGTGCCTACCAAATTTTGTTAATCTATGTGAAACGTACTGCGAGGGCTGCTTCGTCGAAATTTTTTAGGGGGCGCTATTGAGCCGATTTAACACACTGATTGAATAAAATCATATTATAGAACTACATTTTGGCCTTGTGATCTGTGTGTCAAGTTTGCTTGTGTTTCGAGCTTTTTTAACCTCTCCAAATGACCATCGTTTTTCACGGCAAAGACTGCGTTACCACGGCAACGGCGTTCGACGAAACATCAAAAGCTTAGAGAACTGGCATTATGAACTTCTTATATTTGTGTGGAACAAATTTGATGTTGATCTGATTTTCCAACTAAGAGAAACAAGCCAAAGTATAAAGACTTTAACTTACTGTTGCCAGTAGGTGGCGCTATGACTATGATTCAAAATTGGCTTGCAGATGTCTTCAGGCCTGGAGTTTAATCAAACGTGAAATCTGGTAAAGATCTGATGATGCGGAGTTGAGTTACATCAGTTTATTCGTTCATGGCGAAGGATCGAAATTCGCAGAGCCGCCACGTCGCCACGCTTCGACAACTTCCTACAATTTTCACAATGAAGCATTATCAAGGTCTTAAGGCTTTTGTGACAAAATTTGAGAAGGATCCGATTAATCTGTGAGCAGTAGGGTGTCAAAGTACACAACCTATGACTTCCTGTTGCCACTAGGTGGCGCTATTACTATGATTCTAAATTGTCATACATGTGTTCAGGGTCAGGATGTTATGACATCTGAGAAATTTGGAGCAGATTAGGCAATGCGTGAGTGGGCGGAAGTTGCCAAAATAACAATTTCTTTTCGTTCACACAATCTAGTGGTTAAATAATCTTCACACCATTCCAGCAACACTTTGCCTTACAAGTCACAACTATAGACTGTATATAACAAGTAGACAGTCTTTGTGACGTCCTCATTGATGCCTAACTTAACAGAACTTAAAATAAAATGTGTTGAACTCAACTACCTAACAATGCAAAAACATTTTAGTATGAAGTGACAATAACAATGTGTGATTTAAAATGGACTTCCTGAACCTTGCCACTGAGGCAAGGCAAGTTTATTTGTATAGCACATTTCAACAACAAGGCAATTCAAAGTGCTTCACATAAATCCATTAAAAGCATCAAAACATAATGCAAAAGAAAAGGAGATTTAAAAACAATTAAGAACATTCATTGAAACATTAAAAACAGTCATAAAAACACTAAAAAGCTAAAAACAGAATAATAGTTGCAGTGCAGTTTAAGAAATAAAATACAGCTGTAAAATGCAGGAAACTGATTAATATCCTTGAATGTGGTTCAATCAAAGGCAGCAGCAAACAGAAAAGTCTTCAGTCTGGATTTAAAGGAGCTGAGGGTCTCTGCAGACCTGCAGCTTCCTGGGATTTTGTTCCAGATATGTGGAGCAGAAAAACTGAACGCTGCTTCTCCATGTTTAGCTCTGACTCTGGGAACAGAAAGTAGACCAGTCCCAGACGACCTAAGGGGTCGAGATGGTTCATAGGGTAGCAGCAGATCAGAGATGTATTTTGGCCCTAAACCATTCAGTGCTTTATAAACCAACAGCAGGATTTTAAAGTCAATTCTTTGTTGGACAGGAAGCCAGTGTAAAGACCTCAGAACTGGAGTGATGTGATCTACTTTCTTGGTCTTAGTGAGGACTCGAGCTGCAGCGTTCTGAATCAGCTGCAGCTTTCTGGTTGACTTTTTACAGAGACCTGTGAACACACCGTTACAGTAGTCCAGTCTACTGAAGATAAATTCATGGACAAGTTTTTCCAAATCCTGTTGAGACATAAGTCCTCTAATCCTTTATATGTTCTTCAGGTGATAGTAGGGTGATTTTGTGATTGTCTTGATGTGGCTGTTCAGGTTGAGGTCTGAATCCATAACTACACCTAGGTTTCTGGCTTTGTTTGTGGTTTTTAACATCAGTGATTGAAGCTGAGCGCTGACTTTCAATCGTTCATCCTTGGTACCAAAAACAATTACTTCCGTTTTATCTTTGTTTATTTGAAGAAAATTCTGGCACATCCAGTTGTTGATTTGTTCAATGCATTTAGCCAGCCCTTGTATGGGATTATAGTCCCCTGGTGATAGAGTTATGTAGATTTGTGTGTCGTCTGCATAATTATGATAACAAACTTTGTTGTTTTCCATAATCTGAGCTAGTGGAAGCATGTAGATGTTGAACAGAAGAGGCCCCAGTATTGAACCTTGGGGAACACCACATGCTGTTTTAGTCAGCTCTGATGTGTAATTAGCTACAGACACAAAGTATTCTCGGTCCTTCAAGTAGGATTCAAACCAGTTAAGTGCTGTGCCAGAGAGTCCCACCCAGATTTTTAGTCTTTCTAGTAGTATGTCATGGTCGACCGTGTCGAATGCAGCACTGAGATCTAGTAATACTAAGACTGAAATTCTGCCATTGTCTGTGTTTAAGTGGATGTTGTTGAAAACCTTAACAAGAGCAGTTTCAGTACTGTGGTGCTGTCGAAAGCCTGACATCAAAACTGTTATTTACAGCCAAGAAGTTGTTCAGTTGTTGAAAAACTGCTTTTTCAATTATTTTACTCAAAAATGGGAGGTTTGATATTGGCCTATAATTTTTCATTGTTGCGGAGTCTAAATTAGCCTTCTTTAGGAGTGGTTTAATAACTGCTGTTTTTAGGGCTTGTGGGAAGACACCTGAGAGAAGGGATGTGTTTACAATTTTTAAAAGATCAGTGGTCATGCAGTTTGAAATGTTTTTGAAAAAGTGTGTTGGTACAATATCCAAGCAGCAGGAGGATGACTTCAAATGTTGAATAATGTCTTCTAGGCTTCGAAGGTCGATTGAATGAAATTGTGTCATATTTGAATGGATGTTATTCAGAGATGGGGACAACACATATCCTGTGGTTGGTGTTGAGGCACTGACTGCTTGTCTAATTTTCTGAATTTTGTCAGTAAAAAATGAGGCAAGTTGATTGCATGCCCAGGTGGATTGGAGCTCAGCAGCTACTGACACTGAAGGGTTTGTTAGCCTGTCGACGTTAGCAAATAAAGCGTGTGTATTGTTGTTTTTGGTTATGATGTCAAAGAAGAAGGACTGCCTTGCATTTCTAAGTTCCAAATTATAATTTGTCACAACCTCAGTGCGAGCTGATATTTAACTTTTTTTTTAAAAGTCACACTGGATAATCAATAATACTTTATGTTATAACATGTTTTGTCTTCATGTTTTCTGTATTTACTGTCAACCTGTGTGATTCTTGCAGCCAAAAGCACTATTTGCTGGTGTTTCTCAATATGAAGAGAAATTGCATCTCAAACGTAGATTTGTGAACAGAGTATGATACTAGCTTTGGGATGACATCGGCCTCTTATTTTTATATATAATATCCATAGTATTTAAAAACGTTACTCTCTCTCCCTGTGTTACTCCCTCCCTTATCTGTCTAAATGACAACTACACACATACTCTCAAAAGGATTCCCTAATAGAAAAGAAACAACCACATGAACCAAGTGAATACAACTTTTATTTAATTATAAAACAAAAATAAATCCAAAAAAATACAATTTAATTTTCAAAAACATCGCAGCTTTCCACCACCATCTCCTCCGTCACCTCCTCCATCTAGCTGCTTGCCTCGACCACATCTGCACAAAAAATACAACAAAATACAAAGTAAAATGACATTGCTTTTTTCATGTTAATTCTTTCATAATACAATCAAACAGAAAGATATATATTGACACAAACCATCTTATCAGCTCAATTCACACACCCAATGTGCAAAATTGATTTCCAATTGTTCACTATTGTACAATATTCACTTGTGTTCATAATGTGAATTCCTGTTCGTCACTTTTTTTACAGCTCCCATATTAATTTCTTGTTACAGACTGCTGAAGTAACATATCATGGTTAAGCCAGCTTTGAGTTCAATACTTGAAGACTGCTTCGATTTAATATCCTAACAATTTAGTAAAAACTAACAGCCAAAGAGGAAAATCCTGCCGAATTGTGTACTTTATTAGTTATTCTCTCAGTGACAGTCATACTGTGACAACAATCTAAGTACAGCAAAACATTAACACTTACCATCTGCTTTAAAGCTGGCTAGGCTCCCCTCTATTTCCTGCTGCTGGAGGAAGCTGGCGAGCTGCTCTTTGAGAGCTGTTGGCTCTGCTTTGCAAGTTGCCAGCTTCTCTTTCGTAGCTGACAGCTCTCCTGTGGCCTTGTCCAGCTCCTTCCAGCTCCCTCAGTCCGGCTTTTGAGTACGTGCTGCAGCAGGACACCCATCGTCTGTCCTCCGACCTGGACCAGACTGGTGTGGACGTCCTGGCGCGACACGACAGGATCTGCAGATTTGTACTGCAATTACTAAACAACAAATGTACACATCATAGATTTGATTGACATAAGTGCAAGAAGAGACGCACTGAGGATAAAGCTGATAGGTCGATTTTTGAATCCAGAGAGGCAGCATCCTTGGAGAGACGCCTTGGCAGGTCTCCTGGCAGATTACAGGGAGAGGGGCAGCTACAACCTGTGTGCCTTCTCCCACGGAAATGTTTCAGGAGATTGGCCAGGATTCTATCGCGAGGTGCTGGAGGCGTGGGACAAATTTTTGCCCCACTTCATTCCCGACGTTAAACTGAAAGAGCATGTGAGAAGATTACCTTTTCTTAACTCGCCCTTCTTTTCTCACAAAGGCAGACCCCTGATGTCCAAGGCCCTCCGAGAGGCGGGCTTGACGACGCTGGGGGATGTCTGCAGAGGGAAGGGCGAGTTAACCTTTGACAAAACCAAAACTTACGGTGCTGAGGAGGGTGGACCAGATAAACACGCTCCTCGCTTTCACACAGCATGCAGTAGCCCTGAGAAGGAACTTGGCTTTATTTGAGAACAAAAAAGTGAACGTTGTGATGCTTTTCAGGAACCTTTTGAAAGGTCACTTAGGACTGCTGCATGCCTGCAAAGACGAGTGGTTCACAGGTGCTTTTATTGAAAAGACAACTTTATGTAAAATACGGGTGGATGGGGGTTTGGAATTTTGTTTTTGATCGGTTGTTTTGGATAGGGGTTTATGTATCTTTTGTTTTTGTGGTTCGCTTGTTTGTTCGTTCCATACTTTTGAGCTGTTGATTTTTTGAGTTCAGGTAATGTAAGTTGGGTAAGGGGTTAACCAATTCTTTCAGAGCCTGTTTTAGGTCTTTGGTTTATTGTTTTTTCTTGTGGTCTAGGGTTTGTTTTATTATTTAATTTGTGAGTATTTATTTTTTTGTTTTTTATATTCTGTTATTTGTTGATTGTAAATATGTATATTTGGAATGAAAAATTGTGAAATTGCATGATGCTATTTTTGATAAAAGATTAAAAAAATAAAATAAATAAATAAATAAATCGCGTCCGATCTCGGAAGCTAAGCAGAGTCGAGCCTGGTTACTACTTGGATGGGAGACTGCCTGGGGATACCAGGTGGTGTAAGCTTTTTCACTTTTCTCTCCATAAGGCAGAGGACACTGCTGCTTTTTCACTTGACAAATATGTGAGAAAGAGGCAAGATTGAAGAAGAGATGCATGAAAAGAGGTGGGTAACAGTAAAAATGGAATAGAGAATCAATCAATATATCAATATTTTCTTAATTTTGGAATGTTAATCAATGAACTTGTTTAGGTTCGTTAACATTTTTCAATTGACCTACTGTTGTTCGTATTTGAGTCTTTTCAAGACGGTTCCACCCAACAGCTCACAGTTCTCTGTGAAGAAAAGTACAGTTTAATTCACCATTCACCCAACTCTTTTGACCATTCAAAGAACTGCTTAATTTTTTAAAAATGGGGTCCGTTTGAACATAAAATGAGATTTCTTAAACATGAAAGTGTCCTAAATGCACTATAAATGACTGCAATTTGTAACAGCTTTTAAAGGACTATGTGTCGGAGACAAACTTGATTACGGCCATGCCTCTCTGATCGTTAACGAGCAGCAGGTGGGAGCACGAACAGCAGTGGCAGGCAGTTCCTCAGCTTAGGCAGCAGCTCTTTTTTCCTTCTCCTTTCTCTCCCCTTTTGGGCTTTAAAACCTGAATTTTGGTACGTTTCGGATATATGTTTAGATTGTTTGATCGTTTTATAGTACCCCCAGCAGTGGTTCACTGTTTGGGGGGGAAACCCTTTTTTCTCCTTTTGGAGGTTCCCCCCCTCCCCCGATTCTTTTTTCCGTCGGGGCGCGTTTTGTTTGGAGCCTGAATGGTGAACCCACACGTGGAACAGACCAGGACCGGCACAACAACTACCCGCACGGAAAAGCCCCAAGACCAAAGGAACGGTAAAGGGATGACCTCGACGGATTTTCCCTTTTTGATACGGACCGAACCAATGACGACTGAACATGCCCAACCCGACCTCGAACGGAACTACGATGGCCAGAACATGCATCCCCACTACGACTCGGACTGGCAACACGACAATCCAGAAAGAAATTCCTGATGGCAGCTTGGTCCCGGCACGGAGTGAGAGCCGCGGTGCTGCGGGCAGGAGAGAAGAGGTGGATCTGAAGAAACTGATGGTAAATGCCGAATTGGAGGGAGGAGAGGCGATGAGCCCTGTTGAGTTCATAAGCCACGTGAAAAGGCTGTGTGGGGAACTAATGGCGTGCTGAGCCTGAGTAAATACGAGTTAACTATGAGCGACATCAAAAGCAAAGACAAACTATTGGAGGGGTTTAGAGTTGGCGACACGAGTGCACACCAGGGAACTGGCAAATGATGAACTGATGGTATCGTTCCTGAATTTGCCTTACTATGTGACTGATAATGAAATCATTCTAAAACTGTCAAGCTCGGGGGTGACGGCAGTGTCACCGATAAAACGAAGAATGTGGACGGGGTCCAGGGTGACGGATGGCACAAGGTTTCTAAGAGTGAGATTCACGCACAATGCGCAGTCGAAGCGAGCGGCAAAGTCACCTCTTTCAATGCAAACGGCCTAAAAAGCCGGATCAAACTGGAAGAGGTCTTACAACGTATACTAAAACTGACATTCTATGCCTGCAAGAAACAGGCTGGGACAACGAGACCGTGAAAAGTGTTGAGAAATTGTGGGGAGGGGAGGAGGTTGTGTCAAATGAGGGGCTGGGGAGCGCAAAGGGAGTTGCGACTCTGATAAATAAAAGACACAGAGATAAGAGTAAAGTAATTACCAGAACTGAAGACGAAAAATGCATTGGGATTGAGTGCTATTTAGAAAATGAAATGGTTAGGGTCCCAATGCACCCAATATAGAGGAGGAAAGACAGAACTTTTTCAGGCTTTTAAACAAATGGATAGACCTGAAAACAATCGTGGTTGGGGATTTTAATATCACTCTTAACAGTAGCGATAATTCTATGAATAAATTTAAATGTGATACAGCAGGACAACGCTTAAGAATACAATGACAGAAAAAAATCTCGTAGATGTCTGGAGGGTGATGAACCCGGGAGCCAGAGTTTTTTCAAGAAGGCAGTTAGTTCTGGGTCAACTAAAACAAACCAGAATTGATTTAGTTTTAGCTGCCCCAAGCCTGCTTAATAAATAAATAAAAAATAGCTGACATAAAATATGTGTTCAATACGTGGAGTGACCACGCATATGTGGACGCCGAGGTGGGGAAAAGGGTGGGGAGAAGTAAAGGCACATGGTGCCTGAGCAATAGCTTGCTTGAATAGAAGATATATGTTAGCAAAATCAAAAACATCCTGATACAATGCGCACATGTGCCTTTTGCAGAAGATGTCCTGGTGTATTGGGGGGCGATATAAAACTAATTTTAAAAAAGTAACAATAAAATATAGCAAAGAAAAAAGATGATGAGAGAAGGAGGAAAACATTACAATATGTTTAAATAACAAGATTATCAAATGGAGGCTGATAATTACATTACATTAAAGTCATTTAGCAGATGCTTTTATCCAAAGCGACTTACAATTCAGTATCTATCAACACACCGTAGACGCAGCTACGGGAGCAATTGGGGTTAAGTGTCTTGCTCAAGGACACATTGACACTGGACTAGTAGAGCAGGAGCCGGGGATCGAACCGCCGACCCTCTGATTGAAAGGCGGCCCTGCTCTCCACGGTCACCCCACATGATAAAAGCTACAGTAGCGCAAACTATGAATTTTATAAAAATAAACTAGCAGGAATTGAGACCTACCGGTGCAAAGGTGCCGCTATTAGAAGTAGGTCTCAATTCCTGCTAGAGGGGGAAAAAAGTAAGGGTTTTTTTCTGGGGCTGGAGAGAGCAACTCTGGAGAGGCAACTGATACTCAGAGATGAGGACAATAAAAAAAATTCAGACAATACAAATTTATTAAGACTGCACATAACTACTACAATAAGCTATACAAAAAAACAGAACCCCCTAGTTAATGAAATAAAATTGGTAACAGATCAGATAAACAAACAAATCAACACCGGCAACAATACTTACTGTGACTCATCAATAACTATAGAAGAAATAAAAGCAATCAGAAATCTCAAAAGCAATAAAAGTCCGTTGAGCAGACGATCTCACCACTGAGTTTTTCGGTTGCTTCTCCAAGTTGCTCTCTCCAGTTCTGTTGAGAGTAATGGGGGAGGATAAGGTTAATGACAGCTCGCAAAAGGATTTAACACAAGGTATAATAACGATAGTGTTTAAAAATAAAAAAGGGACATAGAGTAATTATAGGCCCATCAGCCTGTTAAACAGTAACTGTAAGTAACAGTCAAACTGTAGGGACATTAGTGAAAATATAATAGTGGAAAATTGAGTTGATAAAATGGGAAAAGAGGGAGGGGTGGTGTTAGGGATAGACTTGGAGAAGGCTTTTGACAGGGTGGAGCATTTGTTTTTGTGGGAGGTTTTTGGGAAGTTTGGGTTTGGGATTAATTTCATAAAAAGAATAAAAAAACATGTAGAAGCTGAGGGCTTGGCTTTAGTGTCTGGACTTGTCTTGGTGGGTTGTGAGTAGTTGAGGTCAGGTGCGGGGAATTAATTTTGTGCTAGGGTTTGGTAAAGAGTTTTGAAAGTTTGTGCTATCCTCCTGAAACTTGGTGTGTGTATTCCTAGCAGGCCATAGCACCTTTGTATTAAGCACAACAAACCCGTTCACTTCCTCTTTGACTCAGCTTCAACATGAAGTACGACATACGAGCAAACTCTGATTTCAACTTCATCATGAAGTCTCTCTGCGGCCCATCTTTGGGCTCTGGACAACCCCAGACTCGAGATCATTAAGTTGACGTTACCATGTCCCCGAAAGTGCACATATAGTGCTGTTGCCTTCTCCAGGCGATCAATGCAATATATATATATATATATATATATATATATATATATATATATATATATATATATATATATATATATATATATATATATATATATATATATATATATATATATATATATATATATATATATATATATATATATATATATATATGTGTGTGTTGTTTAAGACATTGTTGGAGTGCGTCTGTCCAACATATATTTTTTTACAGATTTTACACTATCCCATACACCAAATTTGACGGCCCAGCTGAAAGGTTTGCCAGACCGGAGCACTGAGACCCGCATACTTGTTGGTAATGTATTTGATCGACCTAAAGTGTGCGCATCACTTTTTTGTGGTTTCCAACTTTTTAGCGAGGCGTGAACCAGCAGATCCTTTAAGTTGGCATTCCTCTTAAAGGCTGATATAATTTTAAAATCTGACAGGGGCTCAATAACACTTTGTAGCTTTTTAAACTATTTTCACACTGAAGTTCAATTTTAATGACAGGAGAGAATGTGGTCACAAATGGGACAATATTACCATTTTGATCCACTCCATTAGGTATTTTAACCTGTTGAAAGTTCTGATGGAGCGAAGAAATGTACTACTGTAGCCCATTGTTTTGAGGGCTTTAAAAAGCAGTCTTGTTGCCACCTTGACATCCCCCGGCCTTGTACATATTCTACTAAACCTTATCAGTTGGGATTTTACAATCCCCCTATAAGTGTGTTTAGGATGGTAACTTGTTTTATGCAACAAGGCATGGGTAACGGTTGGTTTAAAGTAAACTCTAGTCCCCAGACCACCCCCCCCCCCCCCTAGTTTTAAAAGAGAGAGGGGGGCTTCATCCGGTCATATCCGGTCCAGGATATTTATAAAAAAATCTGTCTCACTGCTCTTAGGCCTAGTTGGATATCTATATTGGTATACAGAGCATCTATGTTAATAGTGAAGAGCATTGCTCCAGGAGGTACATCGATTGTTTTGATCTTATTAACAAAGTCATATGTATCCTTCACATAGCTAGGATGTTTCTGGGATAAGGGATTTAGGAAATGTTCAATATACTCTGCCACTATATGATTCGCTCCCACAGTCAGAGACAATCGGTCGACTGGGGGGAATCTTGTGAGGAACAGTCCACGTGCTGGGATCCTTGTGAATCTTCGGAAGGAGGTAGAATTTCCGTGTGCGTGGAGGATCTGAACCAAACGGGTAGTATTTTTGTTTCGCAGAGATATATTTATTTTCATATAGTTTTTCAACAATCTCCCGGATCTTGCTCTGCGTCTCCAATTGAAGAGAGCAAGTCAGAGGTACATAATGTCTAGCATTATTTAGTTGTCTGTTAGCTTCTGTAAGGTCTTGGGTTTTGTCCATAATGACCATTTTCGATCCCTCATCCGCAGGTTTTATAACCTAATCAACTTTTTGAGAGGTTCAGAAACTGAGTCCCACTCAAGTTCCCATTTCGAAGGCTCGATAAAGAAACTTGGAACAGAACCCATAGTGTATTCATAATGATTTAATAGTTTTAGACGTCTGTGATACCCTTAGAGATCTCACCGAAGACAGTCCTTATCCACCCCTAGTGGTGTCAGAATGAAAAAGAGGCCCTTCTCTAACAACGTTTCTTCTGGCTCCTGCAAGGAATCGATGAGTGACAGGTTAAGTATGTTGGAGTGTATGGGGGTGAGCAATCTCAGTCCCCCAACCTCTAGTTTAATTGTTTCATCCAACAATCTAAAATATCTAAAGCAGTCGTTGTCCAATGCACTGGGTCACAAAGCTGTACCTAGAAAGATGTTCTTCCACACCCTATAAGATTCTTCAAAGAAGATGTTTGTCTGTTTTATTATGGGTTGCGCTCTCGGTCGAGAATTGAATAAATGCCATAAAGATTTCTGCCTGGGGAAAGTCTCTTCCTATCAATGTCACCAATTGCTGGAATTGCTTTTTGATTGTACTCTGCAAATTCTCTCTCAAGCAGTTGTTGAGGCCAATAGAGAGTACAATTTTCTGAGTAGTGAGGCAAGGGTCCAGTTTCTCAAGGATCCCCTTTATATGATGTATTTGTACCATTTTTTCTACCTCCAAAGACCAGTTTGCAACTTTTTGGGAGGCATTAATATGCCAGGTCGGCCTTTGTAAGGGAGGAGGAGTAGCAGCATCAAGGGGGTCTAACTGGGTGGCTGAGGGGCTAGATGGAACGTCCTCTGTCAAAGTGGATACCTCCAAAGGGTGATCCACTCCCAGGTCCCCATCAGCCAGTGTCCCCTCAGGGGCTCCAGACAACCCCACTATCCCCAAACGGGGATGAGGAGATAGTCAGACCCCTCTATTGCCACATTAGTAAGCAGCGCCTGTCCAATCACCAACATCACCATACCGAAGATGCACTCAGTTGCCAACCCGCTCACTTCATCAGGTGGGCTCGATATGTCCTCCACTGACCCCAGGTCAAAAGGTAGGATGGAAATCAAGTGAGGCACAGTCAATCTCAGGATTAGATGGTTTAAATAGAATAAACTGTACCCTCGCCTTACAGTTTTGTTCCTGCCTAGGATGTACTTCAGCCTGCACCATTATTCCAGAGTCCACTCTCACTTCCGTAGCATAGCTCGGGCTAATCCCACCCAAGATGGAAAAAGGGAGTAGGGGAGGGGGGTGGGTGATGGGATGAGGATTGGGGTTAGGATAAGGATTGGGGAAGGGAAAAGGAGGACTCTGGCTGCCCTTAGGCAGCCAGGAAGCACAGGCTCAGAGACTTTGTTTTAAACGCACTTTCCACGAGTCTCCCAATGGAGGTGTCCCAGCTATCATCAAAGAAGGTTAGTAAGTTTATGATAGTACGTTTTTTTACAGGTGGGGGGGGGGGGTCCTGGAAAAGTATATGAGGGAAAGTAAACACCTCCAAATGCTGGGAAGAGGTAAAAGTAAATAAAATATATGTATATAATATATAGATATATTTTATATACTTATATAATAATAGTGCTATCAAACCACAAAAACCTCATAACCTACGAGGATGCATTTCCCAAACCAGGACCACTCCATTACCCACACAAGACTCCACTAGTTCCAATTCATAAAACTATATTTATATGCTCCAGATCCCCCTATTTTATGTTTAGTTGTGTCATCCAAGAGTGAAGGACTCTGTTGGCAGTCTCTGGAGTCCAATGAATAAGGTCTTTCAGATTCACCTGGAATTGATCCTGTATAATCCCCTTTAGGGTTCTAAAGTTACCTTCCAAAAAAAGGTTAACTTCCTCCAAAAGGGATCTATACTTTGGATCAAGCCGTGGGGAAAACTGAATTACGCGGACCACAATCTCTGCTCTGGGGAAGACCGCTTTAGCCCGCAACAACAATTGTTGGAACTGCTTTTTTATTGTCGCAGGCTGGTTCTCCCTCAGGCAGTTATTCAAACCCACCGAGAGGACGACTTTGTGGGCTGTGAGGCAGGGGTCCAGCTTCCCTAGGATGTCTTTTATGTGAGGTTTGTGAGCCCCAGGGAAGCTGTCTGTCTGTACTGAGGGATATTGATACTCCAAGATCCGAGACAGGTTTGAATCCCCCACCACCAACACCGGTTGTTTGATATCCAAGCTCCACTGCACTCCTTTTCGGTATGTAGTGCAGTGGCAGGTGGGTTTTAGGCAGGTGGGGTTCACCCCTCAGGGGGTTAAAAATCCTGATGGGGGGGGGGGGGGGGGGGGGAGCCTCGCCCTCTCCAAAGTAAGTCGTCATTTTCACATTCCCCAGTCTCATTCAGATCTGAGCTATCTGACATGTTGAGCTGGAAATTAGGTTGGAAACCCAGGTTGCTGTCCAAGCTACTGGAGAGCGTGGCTTGATGAATGTCCGCTAAGCAAACCTGAGAGCTTCCTCCCAATTCCAATTCAGGATTGACCCAGATGGACTCCCCTACCATAGAGGTAAGTACAGGGTGTGGGATAGCTCTGGGGGGAGGCCACCTTTAGATAGCTGTCCTGATTAAGATTAATTTCAGGACCAAGATTGGAATAGGGGTCTGGAGTGGGGTTGGGTATGGGGCTTGGGTGGGGGTTAGATTTGAGGAGGGGGGGAGGGTGATGGTTGGGGTTAGGGCCTGGATTTGGGTTAGCCTGGAGGAGGGTAGAAGGGTGATGGTTAGGAACCGGGTTCAGACCGAGACCAAGGTCAGGGCCAGAAGTAGAACCACTCCTAACAGCTGGACGGCGTGGCCAATCTGCCCGGACCACTCTAGGTGCAGGGCCAGTGCCCGAGCTGGGACCCAAGCTGTTGCTACGCCTTCCCCGCTCTACAGGAGGCCCAGTCAGCCAGTCTCCCTCGTCCAGCCCCCCAAGCCCCCCCACCAAAGAGGGCCCCCCCACTAAGGTCGAGAGGGTGGCAATAGAGGATTCGGTAAGGGGTTGTTTGTGTCTGCCTCCACCGTATGCAATTGCTTTATCCCATGCCACTTTATCGAACACTGAGTTTTTCCAGGGCGAGGGCAATCACAGAGTCATAGTGGTCTTTCAAGATGTTCATGTTCTTTCTCATCCACTTGTCGGTGTTGTCCTCACCCTGGATGCTGTTACTGTATTTGGGGATGACGGTTTAATAAATGTTGTTAATTTATTAACCTGTCTCAGCATGCCCACCGGAAAACTGTCTGTCTGGTACATTTTCTCAATCACTTCAGCATGGTGAATGGCTTGAAGCAATTTGAAGTATTCCCCCCCCCATTCTCTCCGGCTGGTTATCTACTGTTCCCTCATTCTCTCGGTCCCTCCCTTTCCTATTGTTGTGTTGGGGAGCTCTCCCCCTCGGACCACAGTGGTCCATTGCTCCATATCCTTCTGGGATATTCACTCTCGGATGCATGTCAAAAAAAAGAAAAAAGAATATTTTCTATACCCACTAATTTATTTCTTATTGTTCACCCCGAGGGGTGAACAAACAGGTTTTTATATGAAAAAACACGAAAAGGAGAGACTCAGTCCAATGTCTAAAAGAATCCGTGGGACTAAACCCACCGATTTATGTCCTATTATTTACCCTTTCTGCAATAAAACCAGGTTCCTCCCCCCATAATTAGAGAAAAGAAACTTTTTTGGGGGGGGGGGGGGGGGGGGGGGGCCCTTTAACAGGAAGGGCCCCTCCCTATAAGACTCCTTTATTGCACAATTCTCTCAGAAAACTGGCGGTCTAAAGCGCCCCCCCCCCCCTGAGGGCAGCCACTCAAAAGAAGCACCTGTGCAGCTAGCACTGTGCAAAACCAGCAAACGTGCAAAATTTGTTTTTTGAACCCAAAAGCCACCCACACACCAGAAGATGCCAAAGTGCGATTAGGTGCAATTTAGTGCAAACAACTCTTACAGCAAAGGATTGAATATTTAAAAAAAAAAAAAAAAAAAAAAAAAAAAGACTGGATACAAAATCCATATGTTTAAAAGTCAGCAAGGCTAAGGGTTAGTTGCCTACTGATTATTTCAGATTGATCCTTTCCTTACAAGTTTTTATCTTTTCTCAAGGTCCTTCGCATAAACGACCTGAGGTTTTGCAAGTATATTGGCACGTTTCTGAAACACCTTAGCACAATTCTAAAATATTGGTAGGCCCAAAGTATTCAAAAAGATTGCCAGTTTATTTCATGAGGCACAAATGTGCTCAAAACACACTCAAATCACCACTTTTAAAAAAAAGGTTTCAATACACGCTCAAAGACCATTGGCAAAATTGTGCCAAACCACCCCACAACAAGATGGCCGAGTTCTCGAGGCCTTTGGCTAGAGTACCAGAAGAGGCTAAAGTGCAATTTGGTGCAATTTAATGCAATTTTGTGCAAACAACTTTCATAGGAAAAGATCAAATAATTATTAAAGAACATGGATCAAAAATCCATATGTTAAAAGTCAGCAAGGATAAAAGGTAACTGCAATATAAAAGCTGACTTTTCACCACACTGTGGCTTCTTCAGAGAAATACTGACACCAGCACACAATATATAGGGAAGACCCAAGGGGGAGGAGCTAAAGGAGGACTCCTGATTTGCTGAACATACTCATCACACCTGTACATACTCAGCACACCTGCATGTCATCTACGCAAATTGCAGGGAGAACAACAAGGACTGATGATTTCAAAAAAAGGGGGGGTTGTTTACAAAGGTGTATACAAAGAATAAATATATCACACAGATCCAATCTTAGAACATTTTCCTACACTAATTTATTTCCCCTATGAAGTGTCGTTTTCTGGGATTTATTAGCTGTTTTAATCCACCATCCTATGTTCAAACACAATAAAGGATCATAGTCCCCAGAAAAAATAAAATTCTGGTCTATTGTCTGTGTTTTTGGAGTTCTATAAAAGCAAGAAGGAAGATGTACTTATGGCACAGGCAGGTTCACATGAAGTACGACATACGAGCAAACTCTCTGATTTCAGCTTCATCATGAAGTAAGACATACGAGCAAACGCTCTCTGATTTCAGCTTCATCACGAAGTAAGACAGACAAGGAAACGCTTTCTGATTTCAATAAACACAGAGACTTTCTTCAAAAAAGTGTCTCATGACAGTTGATTTCACAGTTTCATGATGATCTGCTGTTTTCGGCACTTTACTACCTAAAGATGCTTTTTCACTTTTTATGCTCTTAAAAGAAGTTTCAGGCTGGAAAGAGGCCAAAAATGGATTCGTTGAAAGTAAACATAGTTTCAGAGATTTTCTTCAGAAAAGTGGCTCAGGACAGTTAATTTACCGTTTCATGATGTTTTCATAAATATCTGCTGTTTCCAGCACTTTACTGCCTAGAGCTGCTGTTTTCAGCACTTTACTGCCTAGAGATGGATTTTCACATTTTATGCCCTCAAAAGAAGTTTCAGGCTGGGAAGAGGCCAAAAGTGGATTTTTAAAAGTAAACATTGGTTCAGAGATTTTCTTCAGAAAATTCACTCTGGACAGTTAATTTAACAGTTTCTTGATGTTTTCATGAATATCTGCTGTTTTCAGCACGTTAGCATTTTCACTTTTTGTGCTCTTAAAAGAAGTTTCAGGCTGGGAAGAGGCCAAAAGTGGAATTTTTGAAAGTAAACATAGGTTCAGAGATTTTCTTCAGAAAATCTGTTTAGGATAGTTAATTTAACAGTTTCTTGGTGTTTTCATAAATATCTGCTGTTTTCAGCACTTTACTGCCTAGATATGCTGTTTTCAGCACTTTACTGTCTCAAGATGCATTTTCACTGTTTATGCTCTTAAAAGAAGTTTCATGCTGGGAAAAGGCAAAAAGTGGATTTTTTGAAAGTAAACATAGTTTCAAAGATTTTCTTTAGAAAATTCACTCTGGACAGTTAATTTAACAGTTTCTTGATGTTTTCATGAATATCTGCTGTTTTCAGCACTTTACTGCCTAGAGATGCATGTTCACTTTTTATGTTCTTAGAAGAAGTTTTAGGCTGGGAAGAGGCCTAAAGTGGGTTTTTTGAAAGTAAACATAGGTTCAGAGATTTTCTTCAGAAAAGTGGCTCAGGACAGTTAATTTAACAGTTGTATGATGTTTTCATAAATATTTGCTGTTTCCAGCACTTAACTGCCTAGAGATGCTGTTTTCAGCACTTTACTGTCTCGAGATGCATTTTCACTTTTAATGCTCTTAATTAGATCCCCCTTAATAAGGGCCTTTTTTGTTTAAACATGACTGGACTTAATGGCAAACAGACACAGAACGGTGAAACGACAAACCAAATGGAAAACGGATTAAAAACAAACCGAGAAATGATGATGGATGATATGGAGACAGACAAAAGTCTAAAGAAACTGACAGTGAGTGTGGAGATGGAGGGAGACAATAATATTGGAGACATGGAACTTATGAAATGTGTGCGGTATTTGTGCAATGGTCTGGTGGCATGCCGCGTTGTCGGAGCAAACAAATACGAGATGAGAATGAGTCATCCAAAAGGAAAGGAGAGGCTGCTAGAAGGGTTCAAGATCGGAGAGACGAGGGTCCACGCGCGGGAGCTGAGCAACAGTGAGTTGGTGGTGTCTTTCCTGAATCTGCCGTTCTACATTGAGGACCGGGAGATCCTGGAGAAGCTACAATGCTGGGGAGTGTCGGCGGCATCCCCGATAAAAAGACGGCTGTGGCCTGGGACAAAGATAGCAGATGGGACATGTTTTCTCAAGGTAAAATTCAACGATCAGGCCCAGTTCCTACCTTATTCCACAAAGTTTAATTCAACTCTGGGGGCCGAATACTTCAGAGTAATTCATGACAAACAGATTAAAGTCTGCAGAATGTGTATTCAGCCGGGGCATATTATGAGAGAATGTTCTGATTTCCTGTGTCACAAATGCGGAGCCCAAGGGCATTTTGCAAGGGAATGTAGGAGTAATAATAAGAAATCCAATATATGCTTGAACACAACAGAGGAATGTATTTGTAATAAAAGTGAAGGCGAATCGGACATAATAAGCAATAAAAGCACTGAGTCAGAAGCGGACAATGAAGCCATGATGGGGGCGGAGAGTGAGGAGAGTGACGGGAGTGAAAGGGTGGAAGAGAGAGAAAAAGAGCTCTCACCAGAGGCTATATCAGAGCCGGCTGTGGGGGTGTGTACGGGTGGCGCAGGCATGTGTAAAGCTGTGCCAAAGGGAGACACAGGGGAAAAAGGAAAGGGAGTGAGTGTGCCTGTGGCAAAGGTGAGGGTGAAGAGCTTTGGGAAAACGCTTGGAGAGCAGCCCAAACAGTAGACCCTATTAGCCTCAGCGGAAAGCTCAAGACCTGAGACCGCGCCGGACACTGTGCCCGTAATGCAGCCCGAGGATCAGCTCCAAAGTGTCTCTAATGATCTCCCCCCGATGGCAGACGTAACAGACTCAGAGATGGATTTTGGGAAAGTAAATGAAGTGAGACAAAGGCAAAATGAGTGGCAAATGAAGAGTAAAACAAAGAGAAAACAAAGCAAAAAGACATAAATGATTTATATACACCTATTAATCATAATGTATGCCTCCTTAGGTTTCCAAATTACCTCACTTAATGCAAATAGGCTCTGCAACAAAAATAAACTGGATTAAATTTTCAAACAACTCAAATCTGAAATATTATGTTTTCAAGAAACAAGATGGGATGATAATATTTTAAAATATGCAACTAAACAGTGGAAGGGAGACATCTACTCAAACGAAGGAACTACCAACTCCTGCGGTGTTGCCACACTATTTAAAAAGAATAGTTGTAGGAATATAAAAGAAGTACATAAAGACGATGAAGGAAGAGTACAAGTAATTGATTTTCATTTTTTAAGGGATGAATATAGATTGATAAATATTTATGCACCTAATGGTGAGGGGGAGAGGAAGATTTTCTTCAAGGTGCTTAGAAAATGGTGCAATGAAAAAAACATCTTAGTGGGAGACTTCAATGTGAGCCTAACTGACAATGTGTCAAAAAACAACGTGTATAGGAACGACTCTAGCAGAGGAACTTTAAAAAATGTAATTAATGAATGTAACGTGATTGATATATGGAGAATACTAAATAAAAATACAAATTTTCTCAAGAAGACAAACTGTAAACGGAAAGCTGAAGCAATCGAGAATAGATTTATGTTTGGTTGCTTCAAGTGTGGTTAAGATGATCTCAAACTGCGAATATTCATTTAATGCATGGAGTGACCATACTTGTTTGACAGTGTGTGTGGGTGGTGTGGAAAATAAGAGG
Source organism: Cebidichthys violaceus (assembly GCF_023349555.1). Taxonomy (NCBI): domain Eukaryota; kingdom Metazoa; phylum Chordata; class Actinopteri; order Perciformes; family Stichaeidae; genus Cebidichthys; species Cebidichthys violaceus. The sequence goes on along the minus strand of NW_027176293.1, from coordinate 310,879 downwards.
GGGGGAGGCCTATCAGACACCTAGAAAATGGAATATTTAAGATCCAAATAAAAAAATATTTGACAAAGGTAACGCAAGACATAGAATATGTGGATGATATATTTAATTATTGGGAGGATGTAAAAGATACAATAAAGAAGGAGTGTATAATTTTTAGCAAAAGTAAAAGCTGGGAGGAAAAAAAAGAGGAAAGAGAGCTAATTATCCTTCTGCAGAAGGAAATAAATAAATGTGATATAGATCCAAACTATAATAGTGAAAAATATGAACTGTACAAAATTAAAATTAATAAAATATAAAAAAAGAGGTGTGTAGGAGCAATAATAAGGAGTAGAGCTAAATACATAACAGAGGGTGAAAGATGCACGGCTTTCTTTCTGGGGCTAGAAAAAAGAAGGCAAAATAAAACTTTTTTTTCTAGCCTAAAATATACAAAAGGAGAAATAATGGAAGATACTGAAGATATTTTAAAAACTATTAAGGAATACTACCAAAAACTGTTTTTGAGTGAAGAGAGTGGCCTTAGCAACATCAATGAGGTTGTAAATAAAATAAATAAAAAAACTTGAAGACAGGGATAGTAGTTGGTGTGATATGCCGCTCTCTTTGAGTGAAGTCGAGCAAGCAATAAACGGCTTAAATAAAAATAAAAGTCCAGGGGCTGATGGCTTACCAGGAGAATTCTTCCAGGTGTTTAAATATTTTTTAGCTCCAATAATGCTAAAAATCTTTATACAAATGGATATAGTACAGAAGGCTCCAGCATCGTTCACAGAAGGGATAGTCACTCTTATATACAAGAACAAAGGTGACAAAAACGATCTCAGTAACTATAGGCCCATAAGCCTATTAAATACAGATTACAAAATATTTACAAAAACATTAGCAAATAGATTAAAAACAGTGATAAATTCAATAATAGGATCAACACAATCATACAGTATTCCGGGGAGGGACATTTCAGATACCATTAATACAATCAAAGATACCACAAGTACTTTAAACCGTGAGGGAGGGATCATGTTAGGGGTAGATTTGGAAAAAGCTTTTGACAGAGAAGAACATCCCTTCTTGTGGGCAGTGCTGCAGCGCTATGGGTTTGGGCAAACTAATATAAACAGAATTAAAATGATGTACAGGAAGGCAAAAAGTAAAGTGAAATGCAATGGCTTACTTACAGAAAGCTTTGAATTAAAAAGCTCTGTGAGACAAGGCTGTCCTTTGTCAGCATTACTGTACAGCCTGGTGGCGGAACCTCTGGCGTATGTAATCAATAATGATGCACTAATAGAGGGAATATCCACCCCGGAAAAAAATCAAGTCAAAATAATACAATTTGCAGATGATATAAATATATGCGTCAAAACGAAGGAATGTGTAAATAGGGCAATTCACATATAAAAGATTATGAAAAGGCCTCAGGAGCCAAAATAAATGCAGAAAAAAGGAGCTAATGGTTTTTGGCCCATGTGAGGTGCCAGAAGATATATGGGCCTTCAAAAAACTAGAGGAGGAAAGGAAAATCCTAGGAATATATATAGAGAAAAATTAAAAAAGGGCAACAGATAAAATATGGAAGGAAGTCCTGGGGAAAATAAAAAAACAACTAAATCTGTGGTATGCTAGAGGCCTCACTTTGAAAGGAAAGGTAATTGTAGTTAATGCCCTGATACTGTCCAAAATTAACCACATTTTGGGGTCTTGTGAGCTGCCTTTTTGGGTAATAAATTTGCTCAATGAAGCAATATCCACTTTCTTCTGGAAAGGAAAGGGAAATTTGATTGCTCGCAAGACGTTAATAGCTAACACAAGGGAGGGGGGCTTAGCTTTGATTGACATCAGTGTAAAAAGAGATGCACTGAGGTTAAAAGGATGATTTCTCAATACTAAAAGGCAGCTGCCCTGGAGGGATTTTCTGACGGGCCTCCTAGCAAAGTACGGAGAGAGGAGCACATACAATTTATGTGCCCTCTCTCCGGGACATGTAAAGGAGGGCCTGGCGGGTTTCTACAGAGATGTGCTGGAGGCTTGGGACAAATGTATGCCCCACCTCAGACCTGACGTTAAAGGAAAGGAGCAAGTGCTGAAATTACCTTTCCTATCAAGCCCCTCTTTTGTTGGGGGAGGGAGGCCAATTACAAGTTGTCACCTAAATCAGGCAGGGTTAACGTCTGTGGGGAGTGTGTGTGGAATTAATGGTATGTTTGATTTAGAAAAAGTAATGGGAAAACTCAAGAAAATAGGATGTAAATATAAAACAGACAGAATAAAAGAGATAGGGAGAATATTTGATGAATGCATGAGACAACAATGGAAGGACAGAATGGATGAGGTTGTGGTGCAGGAGTGTCGTGGGTTTTCTGCTGTGCTTTGAAGGCAAACAAAAAAATATATTAGAAATAAAAACTAAAACTGTTTACAATATCCTAATTAAAAAACATATAGTTAAACCAATAGCTGAAAATTCATGGGCAAAAATCTTCCCTAACTACCAAACATGCAAAATATGGACAAATATAGAATTAAAATCCATCCCACCTGCCGTGTTCAATTCAGAATTTAAAATAAGGCACAGGAGAATATTTACGAGCATTGTCCTGCACCAAATACACAAGGAAACATTTTCGAGAATGTGTGCTGTGTGTGGAAAAGAGGAGGAGGACTTTGAACATTTAATAATATCATGTACTGCACTCAAAGCCTTTAAAATGTACATAAAAAATCGAATAACTAGTAAAACTTTGTGGGACTCGACCTGGTGCTTTGGATTGCGGAGGATGTTTGAAGGACTAAAAATTGAACTCCCTAACGCATGCCTGGCCTTTGCCAGAAGGGCGGTCCTTTTGAAAAGGAACTTTGCCCTATTAGAAGGTAAGACAATGGACCTTAAAAGCTTGTTTACAAACAGTATAAAAGGACACTGGAGAACTCTTTTTGCTTATAAAAAGGACTTGATAACAGAATGTATTCACGAAAAAAATAATCTGTTCAGGGTGGATGATGGAAACGATTTAGTCTTTCTATTCTAAATGGTTCTTTTTTCTGTAGTTGTTTTTTGTTTTTGTTTGGTGTTTGATGAAAAACCCTCTGGATATGTTTTTTTTTCTTTTTTAATTTGTCTGGATATAATTTATGTCCTTTTTCTTCTTCTTGTTAGATGTAAATAATATGTAAATAGTGTGTGTGTGTGTGTGTGTGTGTGTGTGTGTGTGTGTGTATATAATAACTGATTTGATCAGATTTTGCACTTTTGATAATAAAAGATAAAAAAATAAAAATAAATTGCGTCCGATCTCGGAAGCTAAGCAGAGTCGGGCCTGGTTAGTACTTGGATGGGAGACCGCCTTAGAATACCAGGTGCTATAAGCTTTTTCACTTTTCTCTCTACAAGGCAGAGGACACTGCTGCTTTTTTACTTGACAAATATGTGAGAAAGAGGCAGGATTGAAGAAGAGATCCATAAAAAGATGTGGGTAACAGTAAAAAGGGAAAAGAGAATCAATCAATATCATATCAATATTTTCTTATTTTTGGAATATTAATCAATGAACTGGTTTAGGTTCGTTAACATTTTGCAATTGACCTACTGTTGTTCATATTTGAGTCTTTTCAAGCCGGTTCCGACCAACAGGTCAGAGTTCTTTGTGAAGAAAAGTTTAATTCACCATTCACCCTACTCTCTTGACCATTTAAAAACGGGATCCCTTTGAACATAAAATGAGATTTCTTAAACATGTCCTAAATGTACTATAAATGACTGCAATTTGTAACAGCTTTTAAAGGACTATGTGTTGGAGACAAACTTGCTTACGGCCACACCTCTCTGATTGCTGATGGATCCAGCAGCTGTCTTTTTCTCCTCTCCCTTTTTTACATTTAAATCCTAATCATAGGTGTATTTTGGATTGTTTATTTGTTTGATTAGTACCCTCATCAGTATTGCATTAAACTGGGGGAAGCTTTATTTTTGGCTTTCCACCGTGTTTTTGGTGACCCCACCCCTCCAAAAAAAAATGACGGACCAGCACGGACAACCCCACGCGAACACGGAACGGCACAGCGATGACCAGCACGGAAAATCCCAACCTGACACGGAACGGCTCAACGACGACCAGCACGGACAACCCCACACACACACACGAAACGGTGTAACGACAAACCGCATGGAAAACCCAGACAGCAGGCAGGGACCTGCAGAGAAGGAGGGCGGCCGCGGGGAGAAAGGAGGAAGTAGACTCGCGGAGTCTAACGGTTAATCTTGAGCTGGATGGAGGAGAAGTGATGAGCTCTTTGGAGCTAATTAGCCACGTGCAGCGGCTATGTGGTGCGCTGTTGGCATGCAGTCATCAGCCCGAGGAAATTCGCGCTTACGATGAGTAATCTGCAGAGCAAAGAAAAACTGATGGAAGGTTTTAAAATGGGGGGCTAGGGAATTTGGGGTTTATTGCCCAGCTTTTGCATGGGAAGTCATGGGCCTCTCGTTGTAACACAGTTGCTATGTTTGTGCCCTACCTTTTGCCCTGAGACTACCAGGGGCGGTTCGGAGGTGCTGTATCCGCGTATTGTGCCTCCTTTGTGGGCATGAATGATTTGATAGCAAGGGTGCGTTCTGGAGGTTAAGCAGAAACCCTACAGATGGCGATATTGAGCAATTTTCTGAGGGGCATGGGGGAAGATATGCCTTTAAGGCTCGAGCGACTGCCCCCCGTTTCCTCTACTTAAAGGCGGGGAGACTGCACCACGTTTCAGCAGGTAGCAGCAGCAGGTAACAGGCAAACAATTTTCCTCTCCCCGAATTGCATGATGAAATACCGTATCTAAATGACTCTTTTTCCTTATTATTTTCCCTCCAGAAATGACTCGCACAAAGTTGAATCACGCTTGCCCTCTGTCAGAAAGTATGTGTGGCCATGCCCCACCATCTGGAAAAGGGGCATTCTATACTAAACGTTGAAGAGAGGCGAATCCTCCTCGGGCTGTCGACGGGCAGGGTGAACGTATAGAATGGAAAATGTCCAGTCTTGGGCTGTACCTACAACAGTACAAGACTGGACAAACACCTAATCAAAGGCCACCTAGAGCTGGACAGTGATGCAGCTGGCGCAGTTGAGTTGCTGTCCCCATGAACACAGAGCTGGACTTGGAACCAGAAAATGAGGACAAGAACATTCAAAGGGACGAGGAGGTGATGGAGGCGGCAGAGGAACCCCGTGATAGCCATAACTACATTGAAATTTTGGAGGCCACCAGGCGAATGGAGCTGAGGCTCCAACAAGTGGAGCTGGAGCTAACCAAAGCCCTCGGGCTCAACCAGAGACTGATCAGACGGTCACGCCAAACTGTGAGCTGGAAGGCGAGAAGCATCATACTGGTTGTCAAATAATTTTGATAATTATACCGTCTGTATTTCGTTTTTTCTTCATGCAGGAAGATGAGGTGCGTGATGGGGCAGCCACCACCTGCAGAGGACACTAATGAGCAGGAGACCAAAGCCGGGACCAGCTCTGGCCATTCACTAGCCTCCAACGTCTGCAAGAGAAGCCACAAGACTGATGTGAACACTGAATAAATGTCAGCGTTTCTTTCTGCAGCTACACCGAGCACCTCATATCTAAGGGGAAGAAAATATCGACCACAACTTTTTATCTGAGGAACATTATGCATTTTTGCCAGTACTTTTCCGAGACCCCGCCGCCCTGCTGCAGGCTTTCAAAGGACCAGGTGATGGGCTTGGTGAGTAACTTAAAATCCGCCCTTCCTCGCCTCTCCACGTCCCTCGTGTTGCACCAGGTGCGGGTCAAGGCGGCGAAAGTTTTTTCCTCTTTTCAGAGCAAATGGAGACGGACAAAACACCTGCCCTGAGTTTTAACTAACATGAAGGTGGAGGAGGTCATCAAGACGAAGGAGGATGGGAAGGCAGCAGGAGGCGGCGGCTGCGTGATCTCTGTATGTGCCAGGTTGTACACTCAAGTGCCTCATCAACTGTGTGTTCTATTTTAAATGTTTGACGGTGTTTTCTGTGTATTTTAGGTGGACGACCACAAGACTAGCCGAGACTTTGGCCCGGCGCTGATGTACTTAACATCTGACGAGTTCTCCTGGCTGGAGAAGTGGCTTCAGCTGCGGGTCCTTATCCATCCCAGCAACGGCAGAGTTTTCATGACATCTGGTCATGGGCCACTGAAGATCCTTGCTCCTTGCATGCGGTGGGCATGGGCAGATATGGGGCTGCCTGGGATGCCCAGCTTCACTGATATAAGGACGGCAGTCTCGGGACATGTAAGAAGTTAATTTTTTTCAGTCACTATCCCCGCAGTGCTTTATTACAATGACATTTGGCTGGCTTTACGAACAAGTAAAAACACTTTTTTTCCTGTTTCCAGGCCAAGAACTACCACCGGGCAGATGTGCGCAATTAATTAGCCAAACCGGCCAAACCGAAACGCCTGACTTGACCTCACCCGCCGGAATCCGCCTCTACTGGTGGAAATAGGGGCTCCAAACAGGCGAGGCAGGAGTCACTGGAGTCTGACACCGAGGTCGAGGAGCTCGACTACCAGGAATTGGACAGCTCTGGATTGGAGGAATAAACCTGAATCATGACTCTGAATAAATAAACTCTGAAATAAATGACTTAATTTTGATAACTTCAATCACTGTCCTCCTGCTTATTCACAAAATAAGGTATTTAGATCTCAATGAGCTTCACAGCAACACACACAGCAAGTTTCGTGAGCCTAGCAACTGAAATTCACGAGAATAAACGTTGAGGTCAATTTTTAGGGTTTCAGGGTTTTCGGGTCTGGAAGTGGTCTAGTCGGCCAGATATCTACCCGTGAAAGTGGCGGATTTTCGGGCGCATTTTGACGAATTCAAGCGTTTTTTTCGCCCAGTTCAAGAGCGTGGGCCCGGGCCTGTGTGTGTCCCATCCTGAAACCATCTCCCTGGTTGTCAAGAGGACTTTGAGAACGATTTTTAGAAATGGTTTTGGGGACTGCTAGTGGTCTTTTCGGCAGGATATCGGCGGGTGAAAGGGAGGGCGCATTTTGGCGAATTCGTTTGCACCCGCTTCGAGTGCTTTTTCCCGGGCCTGTGTGGGTCCCATCCTAACAGCACCTCCATGGGTATCAAGAGGAGATCAGGGCCGATTTTTAGAAATGGTTTTGGGGATTGATAGTGGTCCTTTCGACCAGAAAGCGACCAGTGAATGTGGCTGTTTTGGGGTGCTGTCCATGGTGCTGAAGGGGCTCTGTGAGAAAATGACCAGAAAAAGCTGCATAGTCTGGAATGATGAGAGGTAGAGAGGGCATGTAGCGGCAGTAGGTGTGTAGATTTGGTATATCGGAGCCACGAAATCTGAAGAAAACGAACGTGTTTCAACATGGTCGAGACAATGTTGCCTTAAACGCTGAAGGCTCCAGAGATTAATTGCAGAGTTGGTATACCAGGGGCACGAGATAAAAAAAAAGCCAAAAAAATGACGGGGTGTGGATAGGCAAAGTTGCCTTGTGCACTGAAGCCTTCAGCGCTTATTCAACATTGCCTGTCCCAGTGTGACCACTTTTGGTAGGGGGTAACCAAGCCACCTTGCGCACAATTTGATCTTTCAACGGACTGACGGATGAAGTAAGCAGCCTCTTTACAGAGGACCTCCAGACAGGTGCAGCGACTGTTTATGGAGGTGTGTTTGGCCCATGATGGAGAGCTTTAAACGGGTTGACAGATGAAGTAAGCAGCCTCTATACAGAGGACCTCCAGAGTGGTACAGCGACTGTTTATGGAGGTGTGTTTGGGGAAATTAGTTTTCTGCTTACCACAAAGGTAAGCAGAGAGCACGGGCACATAAAGTTTATCTTAATCCCTCTTCTTACTCTCAATAAATGACTCTATTTTAAAGTTTTTATTACACCTCGTTTAAGCCGCTGGGCAGCATCGTTTTTAATTTTTTGATACAGTGTCTTTCTGCGGCCCATCTTTGGGCTCTGGACCACCCCACCCCAGACTTGAGTCTCGAGATCATTAGATTTTCTTTGCCATGTCTCCTCGACATCCCCCGGCCTTGTACATATACTAAACCTTATCGGTCACCCCCCCATCTTAAAGACTTCAGTATCCAAAAATTTGATGTTCTCAGTTTGTAAATTGTACTTGTACAGTGATCGATTTATGGTGTCCATTCAGTATGGTGTCCATTCAGTATGCTAATAAAATGTTTAAACTCTGACTCCGAGTGGCTCCAGACTCCAAAAATATCATCCAAGTACCGGATGTACAATAATGGGATCGTAGAGCAGTTGGGTAAAACCTTATGCTCCCAATCCGCCATACACACACACACACACACACACACACACACACACATATATATATATATACACACATACATACATACATACATACATACAGGCATATGCCGGAGCAAACTTCTTTCCCATGGCTGTCCCATGTACCTGGAGATAATGTCTGGAGTCGAATTCAAAGTCATTGCGTGTCAGACCTAGTTCTAAAAGAGAGAGAAGGGCTTCATCCAGTCTAGCCGGGTCAGGATATTTATTGAAAATCTGTCTCACTGCTCTTAGGCCTAGTTGGGTATTGTTGAGAGATCGTAGAAAAGTATGAAAGCATAAATGTATAACCATCATAACCTGTAACCTTTTTGATTCAAAGTATAACCATTAAAACATATAAACATTTTAAAATTTTTGATAGATGTGATTAAACCATATAAACTGCATATGTGCCTTATATAAAGTCGTCACTTAAAACGTATACAATTCTTCCTCTTTAGAACAGGATCAAACCAGTTGCATTCTGTGTCTGCTCTGAAAACAGGAGGACTCATGTGTGAGTGACGTAGGAACCTAAAGGAGGTTCCAGCCTTAGAACAGAATAAAAGCAACAGAGCAGACATTTAGAAGAGGAGGGGGAGATACCAGGAGAGACCTGGATTATATACCATAGCAAATCAGTGAAAACTGAGTAGAGGAAAGACCCCTTCAAAGTAGGAGTGTTAGACTTAGTTTTTGTAGCACAGAAACTGTTTCATTGACTTGAAATTGTTGTATGTGATTGTTGTGTGAAAAACTTGAATAAAAACACAGCCTTACAATTTGTAAGTGTCTGAAGCCAAATAAAGTATTCTGGTTCTTTAAAACAATTTAACCCTCTTCCCCTGTCCGTTAATGGTGTGATCAGAAGTGACGACTGTAGCAATTAGAGGAGCTTAAGGTAAGTTCCCTGGGTGAAGACTTGGCAGAGTTAGTCATAAAATGGTGTGAATGTTCACAATAGGCAATAGTAAAGTACAGACGAAGTACATAACTATTCATACAGGGTGCTAGGGTTGCATCCCATTAAGAGCGCCTACACTGAAAAAAATGTTGCGTTGAATTTACTTAATTTTTTTTAGGTAAGTGGTTGCACGAAATAAATTTATCTAAATCCAGATATATATTTTAAGTTGACTTTACTTAATTTATATTCATAATTTTACCACAACTATTTTGAGTAAAGTTTACTCACTATGTTCATGTTCAGCATACAAAAATGTATTATGTAACCTCAATTACTATTTACCTTTTTTGTTTTTTTGATTCAGATAAATGTAATGGTTTAATTTCTACAAACTAAAATTAAGTTTGATCTAATTAAACATTCTTAGCTATTACTAGTATCTTCACTTTCAATAAATTCCATGATTACACAAATAAAGCAAACAAAATACTCACTTTTTACAACTTTATTATCTTCATTACCAGCAATGAAAATAAGTACATTTACTCAAGTATTGTACTTATGTAAAAATATAAGGTACTTGAGTATTTCTATGTTCTGCTACTTTCCACTTCTCCTCCCATACATCTCAGAGGTAAATATTGTAGTTTTAACTACATTTGTCTGAAAGCTTTAGTTTCTTTTCAGATAAAAAGAAACTAAAGCTCTATTGTGCATTTACTGCACAAGACTTTTGATTGTGCAGTAAATGTAAAAGTACATTTTGATGAGAATACTTGCTGACAACACTTTTACTTAAGTAAAACTTTGAATGCAGGACATTTATTTAACAGTGCCATTGCTAACAAAATGAAACAATGCACCAGTACCATAGCTCCAAGACAGCAAACACGTACATCAAAAGGATGCATTGAGTGAATATACAGTGGGGAAAAAAAGTATTTAGTCAGCCACCAATTGTGCAAGTTCTCCCACTTAAAAAGATGAGAGAGGCCGGTAATTTTCATCATAGGTACACTTCAACTATGAGAGACAGAATGGGGGGAAGGAATCCAGGAAATCACCTTGTAGGATTTTGAATGAATTAATTGGTAAATTCCTCTGTAAAATAAGTATTTGGTCACCTACAAACAAGATTTCTGGCTTTCACAGACCTATAACTTCTTCTTTAAGAGGCTCCACTGTCCTCCACTCGTTACCTGTATTAATGGCACCTGTTTGAACTCGTTATCAGTATAAAAGACACCTGTCCACAACCTCAAACAGTCACACTCCAAACTCCACTATGGCCAAGACTAAAGAGCTGTCAAAGGACACCAGAAACAAAATTGTAGACCTGCACCAGGCTGGGAAGACTGAATCTGCAATAGGTAAGCAGCTTGGTGTGAAGAAATCAACTGTGGGAGCAATTATTAGAAAATGGAAGACATACAAGACCACTGATATTGTCCCTCGATCTGGACCTCCACACAAGATCTCACCCTGTGGGGTCAAAATGATCACAAGAACGGTGAGCAAAAATCCCAGAACCACACGGGGGGACCTAGTGAATGACCTGCAGAGAGCTGGAACCAAAGTAACAAAGGCTACCATCAGTAACACACTACGCCGCCAGGGACTCAAATCCTGCAGTGCCAGACGTGTCCCCCTGCTCAAGCCAGTACATGTCCAGGCCCGTCTGAAGTTTGCTAGAGAGCATTTGGATGATCCAGAAGAGGATTGGGAGAATGTCATATGGTCAGATGAAACCAAAATAGAACTTTTTGGTAAAAACTCAACTAGTCGTGTTTGGAGGAGAAAGAATGCTGAGTAGCATCCAAAGAACACCATACCTACTGTGAAGCATGGGGGTGGAAACGTCATGCTTTGGGGCTGTTTTTCTGCAAAGGGACCAGGACGACTGATCCGTGTAAAGGAAAGAATGAATGGGGCCATGTATTGTGAGATTTTGAATGAAAACCTCCTTCCATCAGCAAGGGCATTGAAGATGAAACGTGGCTGGGTCTTTCAGCATGACAATAATCCCAAACGCACTGCCCGGGCAACAAAGGAGTGGCTTTGTAAGAAGCATTTCAAGGTCCTGGGGTGGCCTAGCCAGTCTCCAGATCTCAACCCCATAGAAAATCTTTGGAGGGAGTTGAAAGTCCGTGTTGCCCAGCGACAGCCCCAAAACATCACTGCTCTAGAGGAGATCTGCATGGAGGAATGGGCCAAAATACCAGCAACAGTGTGTGAAAACCTTGTGAAGACTTACAGAAAACGTTTGACCTCTGTCATTGCCAACAAAGGGTATATAACAAAGTATTGAGATGAACTTTTGTTATTGACCAAATACTTATTTTCAACCATAATTTGCAAATAAATTCTTTAAAAATCAGTGATGTTCTGGATTTTTTTTTCTTCTCATTTTGTCTCTCATAGTTGAGGTATACCTATGATGAAAATTACAGGCCTCTCATCTTTTTAAGTGGGAGAACTTGCACAATTGGTGGCTGACTAAATACTTTTTTTTCCCCCACTGTAATATCCAATGTCTCACAAAAACAAGCCCCTATGTCCAGAGTTCACACTAGTGTCAATACAACAGTCCCACACATGTTTTTCGGCTTGCAATATCTTCTTAAGCGGCAATTCACATTAGAGTAAATGTTCTCCATCACCTCCAAACCAGAAATAATAATGCAGCTTAACAGGGTTCACATGAACGGCTGAGGAAATTCACCAGTCCAGCACTGATTTTGGTCAAAGTACTTTGAAAGCAAGAGCATTTTCTGAATGAATTCACGTGTTCAGTGCATAGGTGACTCCTGGCCTAATTGTAAGGAGCTCGGGCTACAGATCCAATGTTGTCCAGAATGATTACTCCTTCAGCATTAATGTCAATGTCATCATAACGTCCAGCTTCTCCACCCTTGTTGTTGATGACCTGTATGCACATGGTGGCTATCTTCAGGTCTCTCAGGATGTCATCGCCTTGATGTCCTGTGTACTGAAAGAGAATATGAGAAAAAAGAAAAATGTGTTTATGGTATATATTTCATTACATACAGACAACAGTTCATCACAGACATTTTCTATACCTATTCAACAGGTGTGAACTGAGTTCTTTGTGCTGTCACAATTACTTTGTAATTCGATTAAATAGTAGTAACTATTAGTGATTTTAGGATCTTAAAACATTTTCTGTAATACAAAACAGTACATGTGGCTGGCATATGCAGTTACATTGACTTACCATATACCGACTTAAGTTGAATGCCTAGAGAATGGCAGCCCTTTAAGGGTTGAAAGCACTTGTCATCTGTATAAAAAGAATGACAGTTGTTGAAATATCCCTCAAAACATCAATAATTACAAAACATGTCTAGAATATATATAGGACCCATGGTGACCTTAACAAATACACTGACTTCATTATGCATTCTCTTAATGGACTGCTCTCTTTAACTAAAGAACGTTACTAAATTGTGACTTTATTTTCATGAAATGTCAGAGGTCTGAATGTGTAGGGAGATAGCACTATTTTAAATTCTACTCTAAATATAAATAGTCCAGGCTGTTCTTCAGGTTTTCAAACTGAGACTCTATTCTACTATGTACATTTCATAAAGTTGCTCCAGAGTATATGAACATCTGTATACAACATTGTGTACACATATTTACCTCTTGCAAGAATACCAGATGTTTGGCTGTTTTCTGGACAGAAACACCCCCTTCTTTTGGAAAACGGATGTCCAATGGGGTAAATGGCTACCCAACTGCACCATGAAGGTGGTTTCAAGTAGGATTGTGATGTGCTGGAATGTTGCATTTATCTGTTTTACACAAAAAAAAACGGAAGACAAAGAGCACTGTGTAAAGATACATTCTCAAATTGACCTCCTAATAAACCAAGACAGTCTTTGATAGCATAGATTGTAATGATTGCCAGAAGTCTGCCTGCTATGTACAGCAAATGTGAATGGGGAATAGGGATGGGTATCGTTTGGGTTTTTTCCAATACCGGTGCTAAAACGATACTTTTAAAACAATACCGTTGCCTAAACGGTGCCTGAACCGATACTTTAAAAAAACAAACACACAAAATGACGATTGAAAAAGAAAGGCTTTTTTTAATTGCCAAGGCAATTTGTTTTCTTCAAATTGAACAATATATAAACTGTTCAAAGTATACTATAAATATAAATAAATACAAAACACTTGGCTTCAAACTACAGCTTCAAACTTTTTAACTTCAAACTATGAACAATATATTAACTGTTAACAGCAGTTTACAGTATACTTAAATAAATATAAATAAACTTCAGCAATTCTTTTGCAGAAATATGAGCATATTTGCCTTGGCACCGAAAGGAAGCATCGAACGTATTTCAGTCAGCTCAGGCACCGAAATCTGCGTTGCGTTTCGGTCCGCTAGGCACCGGTTGTATAGTGAGGTGATGCTTATGTTGGCTGTAACGTCCGTTTTAGGCCACCAGTGGCAGTATTTCAATCGGCTCAGGCACCGAAATCTGCGTTGTTGTATCCGGTTGTATAGGCACTGGTTTTCGGTACCCAACCCTAATGGGGAACCTGTGGGTTACGTTCCTTCACCTATATAAAGTACTGTAATCTTATTAGTTGCCAGTATTTATAACACAGGATATTAGTTATTGTTGTAGTTGTGTTAACCGGTGTTTTGTATAAATTGTGTCGGGGGCGGAAGTGACGCGAGGGAAGATTGTGCGCGCAGACTGGAGGAAGCGAGCTCCGTTCAGTGGACTCAGGAGAGCACGGTTTGCCGGCGATTGCTCAGCCACGATCCGAAGCAAGCTTTAAGGGATTATCAGGCTGGAGTCTTCGCTGGGAACGGCATCGAGGGCTACCATCGGGACGAACTGTGGTGAGGTAGTGCGGGTTCGGTGGATACAGGGACCGCGGCATCTCGCCACGCATCCGCCGGTTATTGACTTTGCCTCGGGGATTGTTTTTTGTCATCGGACTATTTTTCGTTACTGAAAGGAACTTTCTGAACTAATGGGACTCGGGGTTTAGATGATCGTTTGTAAATGTTTAGTTTATTGTGCCGAAGTACGGCGGGAGCCTCACGGCTATTAGGGCCCGAGCAACCGACAACGTCGGGCCAGCGAAGGCCCTTTTGAAATTGTATCGGTTATTATTTTTAGGGCCCGAGCAACCGACAACGTCGGGCCAGCGAAGGCCCTATTGAGTTTCTAAAGATTTTTATTAGGGCCCGAGCCACCGACAACGTCGGGCCAGCAAAGGCCCTATTGGAATTGTAAGGATTTTTATTTTTATTAGGGCCCGAGCCACCGACAACGTCGGGCCAGCGAAGGCCATATTGAAATTGTAAGGATTATTATTATTAGGGCCCGAGCAACCGACAACGTTGGGCCGCGAAGGCCCTATTGAAATTCTATGGGGTATTATTAGGGCCAGAGCAACCGACAACGTCGTGCCAGCGAAGGCCCTATTGAGATTCTAATGTTTTTTATTATTTTTAGGGCCCGAGCCACTGACACTGATATTTGAGTGAAAATAAATGCCTCTCTAGCGCCCCCTACAAGTCGGACCGGTGACGCCCCTCGGCCAGTATGTCCAATTTACTTGAAATTCAACACGCATATCCAGATCCACTAGCTCTACAAAAAAGCCTCTCAGACCCCTAAGCTGCCCCTAAAAAAACGTTTCTGCCATCTTGAATTTTGTGAAAAACAAATTTTCCATAACTCCTCCTAGACGCCTGGTCCGATTGATACCAAATTTGCTGTGGATCATTATTGGATCTAGATCACAAAAAGTCATCATCAATCAAAAACTTGTTGATATCTTATAGGGTTTTGAAGATACGGACCAATAAACTTCTTGGGGCATGGCTTGTATTTCAATACACATAACTTCTAAACCATTTGTCCTAAAATCACCAAATTTGCTCTATATGTGCACATTGAATGGTGGAACTTACCCTGCAATTTTCATTCAATTCAATCAATAGGGGGCGCTACAGTAATTCACTCAATTTCTTTTTTTTTGTGATTTTTCACGTTTTCAGCCTTTGTATTGTAACGAACTCCTCCTAGAGAATTCATGCAATCGACTTCAAATTTGGTCAGGATGCTCTTAAGACCTTTGTGATGAAAAGCTAGAGTTTTCATCAAAGAACCTTGACGTGGTGTTGCGGCCATTTTGCCTCATTGGCCGGGAAAAAAAAGATTTTATAACTCCAAGGTACATTACTCAATCTGCACGAAATTTCTTATGCACAATGTTGTCTACAGTTGTTATAGAGCAACATAATACATGTTTGTGCATGTTCTATAGCACCACACAGCGGATACAGGATGCTGTGGACTATTTGCATAGCATCATTTCCTGCGTCACGCGATCCAAGCAGAAAAGAAGCATCGGACTCGTAGACGCGTTGTTTGACTGTCGCAGACGTTCTTGGCCACGTAAGTTGGAGTCCCGCCAGCACCCCCAACGTGCGGGAGGATGCGAAGGCCCGTTCATCGGTGCTCGCAGCTTTAATTTTGGTTTTGTTGTTTGTATGCCGAGTGAATTTTGAGTTATATTAATATATTGTTTTACATTTACCTGGCAGTGTGGTTTCTTTGGTGTCAGGTGTGGTCTATCCTTATAGGGAATAATAGGGAGATCATAGTCAGCGTGTTTTTGTACCTTCCACCAGGTTATTCGGGCAGATATAGACTCTGTAAACCAACCAATTCAGATCCGCTCACGCCCTTAATTTTAGCGTTTGTACTTTTCCCTTTTTAGGTTTATATAATTAGGTGAATTGTTACAAGATATTGGTGTACAGTGTGTTCAAGTCGAACATATTCCTACTAATCTAAGGTAAATGCGCAAAATCAGAACTAGTTCTGGAGGCTGTGTGGTTATTTAAACATGGCTATTACTGTAAAATGGCTACTGTCCGCTACCACAGTTATTCACAATATCAACTTTATAATGTTTATATGTCAGATTTTCTATTCTGAGTTATTGTGCACGCAAGTGTCAAAAATCAATTACTGCTGCTCTAAGCACTAATGTTTCTACTTGGGATTATTGTTACCTCTTGTCTAATGAGAAGGGGCACACTGGGGAAAAAAAGCATGTGCTTACCTCATTAATATATATATTTAATGTCTAATTTCAGTGTCAGGGCTGCACAGTAACATGAACCCCTTGCTGTCTGAGAGCATCTTCAACACCATTTACTAATGTGATTTCACAGTTAGCTTTGTCTAATTCTGCAATCTATTAGAATTATCACTATCAATTGTGTGTAGCTAACGTTAGCTGTTGTAACGTTAGCTACACACAATTGATGGTGTTAGCGAAATAATTTTTTTCTATCAAACACTGTTTTAAAGTGTAAATAAAACTCTGTTTTAGATCAAATATAACACACATATATTTATAAATTGCTTACTTACCAAAAACGTAGACTTGTGGACAGACGGCAGTGCAGGAGCTTCTAACGGAAATCCCCCAGAGTGAAAAAAAATCCCCGCCTTCACAATTTGAATTTCTAACACGTCTGCCCATGCGCAGACAGGAAAGTGGAAATTATATCGTACATATTTTTTTCTCATTACTTTTAACTGAATGGAATTAACTCATTTTAAACAAGGGCAGTACATGTTGAGATTAATTAAAAAAGATACATAGGATTCAATTACACATTAAAATGGATGAAATTAACTAGATTAAGACATGTAACATTTACAGGGGGACCGAATCATTTTTTTCAGTGTAGGGCTTTGCCGTAAAAGACTCTGAAGAAGACAATAATTCCAGAATCCTAACGATTTAGCCACAGGGTGAGCTAAAAGACCGACGATATTGTCCCGACACCGGAGAGAGGAACCTAATCCTTGCCGGTGGGACAGCCGACGGAGTGACCACCGTGTTAGGTTCGTAAGACTTCCCCGCTTAGACACGGGGCAGGAGCCGCTTGTGCTTCAGTATCTATATTGGTATATAGAGCATCTATGTCAATAGTGAAGAGCATTGATGTACATCGATTGTTTTGATCTTATTAACAGTCATATGTATCCTTTACATAGCTAAGATGTTTCTGAGATAAGGGATTTAAGAAATGTTCAATATACTCTGCTACTCTATACGATTCGCTCCCACAGTCGGCGACAATTGGTCGACCGGAGAATCTTCTGAGGAACAGTCCATGTCCTGGGATCCTTGTGAATGAAGGAGATAGAATTTCTGTGTGCGTGGAGGATCTGAACCAAACAAGTAGTATTTTTGATTCAGGTTTTTTTTTCTTTTGAATTATTTTATTTTGATACCTGTGCCATAACTACATATTCCTTCTTGCTTTTATAGAACTCCAAAAACACAGACAATAGGCCAGAATTTTATCTTTTCTGGGGACTATGATCCTTTATGTGGTTGAACATAGGATGGTGGATCAAACAGCTAAAAAATCCCAGAAAACTACACTTCATAGGGGAAATAAATTGGTGTAGGAAAATATTTTAAGATTGGATTTGTGTGATATATATGTATACACCTTTGTAAACACCCCTCCCCCGACCTTTTTTTAAATCTTTAGTCCTTGTTGCTCTCCCTGCAATTTGCGTAGATTACGTGCAGGTGTGCCGAGTATGTACAGGTGCGATGAGTATGTTCAGCGAATCAAGAGCCCTCTTTTAGCTCCTCCCCCTTGGGTTTTCCCTATATATTGTGTGTCAGTCTCCCTCATGTATTTCTCTGAAGAAGCCACAGCGTGGTGAAACGTCTTCTTATATTGCACTTAACACTTAGCCTTGCTGACTTTTAACATATGGATTTATTTCATGTTCTTTTACAATTATTTGATCTTTTCCTATGAAAGTTGTTTGCACAAAATTGCACCAAATCGCACTTCACCATCTTCTGGCTCTCTAGCCAAAGGCCTCGAGAACTTAGCCATCTTAGTGTGTGTTGTGGGATGGTTTGGCACAATTTTGCCAGTGTTCGTTGTGTGTTTTGACACTTAAAAGTGGGTGATTTGAGTGTTTTGACACCTTAAGCATATTGTGCCTTATGAAATAAACTGGGAATTCTTTTGAGTACTTTGGGCATACCAATGTTTTATAATTGTGTTCAAGTGTTCTAGAAATGTGCCAGTATATTTGAAAACCTCAAGTCGTTTATGAGAAGGACCTTGAGAAAGGATAAAAACTTATGAGGGAAGGATCAATCTGGTGTAATCATTAGGCAATTTCCCCCTCGTCTTTTTTTTTTTGTTGTTCGTCAAAACCTAGTGGTTTAATTATTTATCATTCAATTTTAGTTCAAAACGGGACCTGGCTCCCTATGGGGTTAGACCATGGCTCGCAGGAATTATGGACAGCCATCATTAAGCCGTCATTTTGATAGGCCATCTAGGAGCAAAGGAGGCTAATATGAATATTCTCAAGTAGCACTATGATCAAGTGATAGCAGTTGGCCTGCAGGATCTGCCCCCTTTGGATCAGGTAGCATTGGATAAAGCAATTGCCTATGGCAAAACAAGATATAAAAACTGGCTAACAACTTCATCCTTTGCTGCATTGGTGGAAGGTGGAGCACAGGCTTCATTGGTGGGGGAGAGGGAAAGGGCCTGTTTGGACCCTGCTGGGTATGAAGAGCATTGGCCAGAACTGAGACGTGCTGCTGACCCTGTTGGGGACTTTGGCCCCAGCCCTGACCCTAGCCGTAGCACCAATCTCAGCTCCAGGCCTGGCCCAGACCCTAACCTTAACCTCAGTCTCCAATCGAATCATAATCCTAATTCCAGCCTTAACCTAAACCCTAACCCCAATACTAATCCTAACTCCAATCCCAGCACCAACCCCCCTCCCCTACTCCCTTTTTCCATTTTAGGTGGGATTAGCCCGGGCTATGCTATTGATATTGACTGTGCCTCACTTGATTTCCATCCTACCTTTTTGACCTGGGTCAGTGGAAGACATATCAAGCCCACCTGATGAAGTGAGTGGGTTGGCAACTGAGTACATTTTCGTTACGGGGGTGACTGTTGCTAAATGGAGAGTAGGGCTGCCTTTCAATCAGAGGGTCGGTGGTTTGATCCCCGGCTCCTCCTCCACTAGTCTCATGTCAATGTGTTCTTGAGCAAGGCACTTAACCCCAAAATTGCTCCCGTAGCTGCGCCTACGGTGTATAGATAGATAGATACTGAATTGTAAGTCGCTTTGGATAAAAGCGTCTGCTAAATTACTGTAATGTAATGATATGGGGATGTCGGTGATTGGACAGGCGCCTCTTTCAAATGTGGCAATAGAGGGGTCTGACTCTATCTCCTCATCCCCGTTTGGGGATAGTGTGACAGTGGGGTTGGCTGGACCCCCTGAGGGGACACTGGCTGATGGGGACCTGAAAAAGTTGATTAGGCGTGACATTCGAGAGCTCGAGAACATCACTTTCAGAACCATAGGCGAGGACAATCTGTCAATAGAAGAACGACAAGCATTAAATTGAATAAAACAAAACCAGGACATAGTTATAAAACCTGCGGATATGGGATCGAAAATAGTTATTATGGACAAAAAACAATACCTCACAGGGAATAACGGACAATTAAATAATGCTAAACATTATGTACCTGACTTGCTCTCTTCAATTGGAGACGCAGAGCAAGTTCCGAGAGACTGTTGAAAAACTATATGAAAATAAATGTATCTCTGCGAAACAAAAATACTAGTTTTGGTTCAGATCCTCCACGCACATGGAAATTCTATCTCCTTCCGAAGATTCAGAAGGATCCCAGGACGTGGACTGTTCCTCACAAGATTCCCCCCCGGTCGACAGATTGTCTTCGACTGTGGGAGCGACTCATATAGAGTAGCAGAGTATTTTGAACATTTCTTAAATCTCTCATCTCAGAAACATCTTGGTTATGTGAAGGATACATATGACTTTGTTAATAAGATCAAAACAATCGATGTACCTCCTGGAGCAATGCTCTTCACTACTGACATAGATGTTCTGTATACCAATATAGATACCCAACTAGGCCTAAGAGCAGTGAGACAGACTGACAGACGCAATGACTTTGACGTCGTCTCCTGACATTATCTCCAGGTACATGGGACAGCCGTGTGTGTGTGTGTGTGTGTGTGTGTGTGTGTGTGTGTGTGTGTGTGTGTGTGTGTGTGTGTGTGTGTGTGTGTGTGTGTGTGTGTGTCAGATTGGGAGCATACGGTCTTACCCAAATGCTCTACGATCCCATTATTGTACATTCGGTACTTGGATGATATTTTTGGAGTCTGGAGCCACTCGGAGTTGGAGTTCAAACATTTTGTTCGCATACTGAATGGACACCATATATTGATCACTGTAAAGTACAATTTACAAACTGGTGGTCCAGTGGGGTGGTCCAGAGCCCAAAGATGGGCCGCAGAAAGACGCTGGATTAAAAAATTCAAAACGAGGCTGCCCAGCAGCTTAAAAGCTGTTGCAAATTGCAGTCATTAATAGTACATCTGTGACATGTTCATGTTTAAGAAATCACAATTTATGTTCAAAAGGACCCCGTTTTTAAAAAAAGTGAAGCAGTTCTTTGAATGGTCAAGAGAATAGGGTGAATGGTGAATTAAACTTTACTTTTCTATTAATTCAACGTTTCATACACTTATAAATACACATACAGTTGTGGTCAAAAGTTTACATACACTTGTAAAGAACATAATGTCATGGCTCTCTTGAGTTTCCCCGTTATTTCTACAACTCTGATTTTTCTCTGATAGAGTGATTGGAACAGATACTTCTTTGTCACAAAAAACATTCATGAAGTTTGGTTCTTTAATGACTTTATTATGGGTTAACAGAAAAAGTGATCAAATCTGCTGGGTCAAAAATATACATTCAGCAGTGCTAATATTTGGTTACATGTCCCTTGGCCATTTTCACTTCAATTAGGCGCTTTTGGTAACCATCCACAAGCTTCTGGCGAGCTTCTTGTTGAATCTTTGACCACTCCTCTTGACAGAATTGGTGCAGTTCAGTTAAATTTGATGGCTTTCTGACATGGACTTGTTTCTTCAGCATTGTCCACATGTTCTCAATGGGATTTAAGTCAGGACTTTGGGAAGGCCATTCTAAAACCCTAATTCTAGCCTGATTTAGCCATTCCATTACCACTTTTGATGTGTGTTAGGGGTCATTGTCCTGTTGGAACACCCAACTGCGCCCAAGACCCAACCTTCGGGCTGATGATTTTAGGTTATCTTGAAGAATTTGAAGGTAATCCTCCTTCTTCATTATCCCATTTACTCTCTGTAAAGCACCAGTTCCATTGGCAGCAAAACAGCCCCACAGCATAATACTACCACCACCGTGCTTGACGGTAGGCATGGTGTTCTTGGGGTTAAAGGCCTCACCTTTTCTCCTCCAAACATATTGCTGGGCATTGTGGCCAAACACCTCGATTTTTGTTTTGTCTGACCACAGAACTTTCCTCCAGAAGGTCTTATCTTTGTCCATATGATCAGCAGCAAACTTCAGTCGAGCCTTAAGGTGCCGCTTTTGGAGCAAGGGCTTCCTTCTTGCACGGCAGCCTCTCAGTCCATGGAAATGCAAAACACGCTTGACTGTGGACACTGACACCTGTGTTCCAGCAGCTTCTAATTCTTGGCAGATCTGCTTTTTGGTGGTTCTCGGTTGACTCTTCACCCTCCTGACCAATTTTCTCTCAGCAGCAGGTGATGGCTTGCGTTTTCTTCCTGATCGTGGCAGTGACAAAACAGTGCCATGCACTTTATACTTACAAACAATTGTTTGCACTGTTGCTCTTGGGACCTGCAGCTGCTTTGAAATGGCTCCAAGTGACTTTCCTGACTTGTTCAAGTCAATGATTCGCTTTTTCAGATCCATGCTGAGCTCCTTTGACTTTCCCATTGTAGCGTTTGTATCCAATGAGCCCTATTTAAATGGCCTCAGAGAAGTCACCAGTTGTAGTCACTCATAATCACTCACAAGAAGTTAAGAGGCCATGCTATGAAGCTCATTTCATTGACACAACTTTCTAAGTCACCAAAATTGTTAATTCATGTTGCTGTATGTATATTTTTGACCCAGCAGATTTTGTCACTTTTTCTGTTACCGTATTTTTCGGACTATAAACCGCACCGGATTATAAGGCGTAAATCAAACTTTATTCAACTCAGTTGTAACAACAAATACCGGTACAGAAAAATACACTCACTTATCGATTCATTCCTCTTCCACAAATCCATCGAATTCTTCATCTTCAGTGTCTGAGTGAAACAGCTGTGCGATTTCGGCATCAAGAATGCCCGAATCCCTCTCGTCATTTTCCGAGTCAGTCTTGTTGCCGTTATCGGTACTTGGCTGTTCAATGATGATTCCAGCTTTCGTGAAAGCTCGGACGACGGTTGCGACCGATGGCTACTTGTTGTGCTTATTGATCGATTTTGACTTTTAGTTTAGACATTACATTCCTGTTACGGGGCCGATCAGGTAGTGACACAGCGTACCGTAATGCTCCGAATATCCATTGAGCGGAGCGGCTTCGTTGCTTACCAAAGTCGTACTTGCACATTTCGGCAGATTTTTGAGCGCATTGTACCACATAAAATCGATCAATAAGCACAACAAGTGACCATACATAAGGCGCGCTGGATTATAAGGCACACTGTCAATTTTTGAGAAAATTTAAGGATTTTAAGTGCGCCTTATAGTCCGAAAAATACGGTACATAATCCACATTCAGCTAAACAAGAAAAGATTAAAAAAAAAGGAGAATTCCTTACTTACTAACAGAAATCAAAAATAATACCTTTGTCCTCCACTACCTTACACAATGTTGTCCTATTTACAAAAATGTCCATGAACCACCCCTCCCTACAGGCATGCAGAAGTCCCAAGTGCGCTTTTAACAAATTCTTGTACAGTTCAATAATGTGTACTACCTTTCTCTCAAACAGTGCATAATTTCTCCGAAGGACCACTGCATGCCTGGCAAAAGCGAGCAGTGTGTTCATCGGCACGTCCGCTCCACCCTTTCCCGCTTTGGGCATGCCAAATAGCCACACCCAGTCCCCATCGGCACCACAGTGGGTGCTCAAAAGATCTCTTACATATTTCTGCAAGCCAGCTAATGCTGAACATTTCAAACTGATGTGCTCCATATCCTCGTCCTCCCTCCCACACATCACACAAATCCTTTCAAATTTGTCTTTATAGACAGGATGATACTAGTAAACATCCTCCTGTGCCTTAGCTTGAAGTCTGTGTTAAATACTGAATGTGAAATGAATGGAATCTTTAGATTATGCCATATTGTTCGGATCTCTTTTTTTGGAAACACAATTGCCCATTTTGGTTCTGCAGCTGGTTTTTTGATAAATTTTATTATTAGAAAGCTGTAAATTATCTTTGTTTTTATTTGTGAGACCGGGATATTTTTTCCACCATGGCACAGGAGGAAATTCACAGCATTGTCCTGCATCCTGCTGTATGGCAGTGTTTGCCATTCATCACAAATATTAATTGTCCTCCCCATTTCCTCTATCTACTTTTTCTTATACACTACCCCAGCCCTGTTCAAAACCGCCAGTGTTTTCCTCAAATCAAACTCTAACTCACCTTCTCTCCGACAGACTCCCCCCAGCGTCGTCAAGCCCGCATCGCGGAGAGCGTTGGACATAAGGGCTCTGCCCTTGTGGGAGAAAAAGGGCGAGTTGAGGAAAGGTAAATTCATCACATGCTCTTTATATTCCACGTCAGGTCTGAGGTAGGGCAGAAATTTGTCCCAAGCCTCCAACACTTCACGGTAGAAACCGGGCAACCCTCCTGAAACATTTCTGGGAGTAAAACCACACAGGTTGTGATTACTTCTCTCAACATACTCTGTCAGGAGGGTCGCCAGGGTGTCTTTCCATGGGTGCTGCCTCTTCGAATCGAGAAATTTCACGATTAATTTCACCCTCAGAGCGTCTCTTTTGGCGCCGATGTCAATCAAATCTAATCCCCCCTCCCTTTTGCTAGCAATTAATGTCCTGCGAGCGATCAAATTGCCCTTCCCTCTCCACAAAAATTAGGAAATCACACTAGTTAATCTAGCACCCAGTTTGGCAGCTCGCAGGACCCCATGACGTAATTAATTTTGGACAGGACTAGTGCATTAGACACTAGTACCTTCCCTCTTAGGTTTAAACCTCTGACATACCACAAAATGCATATGTTTCTTGTCTTTTTGATAATTTCGCTCCAGGTTGTCTCCCTGGCCCTCTCCTCGTTTTCCCCTATATAAATTCCCAGTACTTTCCTCATGTCTCTCTGTATTTTAAACCCCCATTCATCATCCACCATACTGTCTTTATTAAAGAACATTATTTCTGATTTTGAAATGTTTATTTTTGCCCCCGAGGCGAGACCATACTCCGTCATGTGTTCCATTATCTACACAATACTATTCTTATCTCTAATACAAATATTAATGTCATCTGCGTATTGTATAATTTTTATTTCCCTCCCCCTGCTCGTTTTTATCCCTTCAATTCTATCATCCTGTTTCACCATCAAGGCCAAGGGTTCCACCACGAGGCTGTAAAGCATAGCGGACAGAGGGCAGCCCTGTCTGACTGCCCTCTTCAGCTCCACAGGCTCGGTGAGGAACCCATTGACCTTGATACGACTTTTCGCTTTTGCGTATAATATTTTAATCCAACTAATAAAGTTTTTGCCAAACCCATATTCTTTCAGTGTTTCCCAAAGGAAACTATGCTCCATCCTATCAAATGCTTTTTCTAAATCTATCCCTAACAAACATCCTCCGTTTTTTTTTTATTATCTGAACTATGTCCTTTATTATAATTATATTTTCATGTATATCTCTTTCCGGTATACTATAGGTTTGTGTATCCATGACCACTGTTTTAATCACTTCATTTGCCAACACCTTAGCAATTATTTTGTAATCCGTGTTTAAAACGCTAATAGGTCTATAATTCTCTAGTTTTTCTTTATTCCCTTTTTTGTAAATCAGGGAGATGACCCCTTCGGTAAAGGTTTCAGTCACACTCTAGGTCGAATACATTTCTCCAAACATAGCTAGTAGGATTGGGGGAAAACCCCTCAGGAAAGCTCTGATACAGCCTGGCCGTCAGCCCATCGGTTCAGTTTTTCTATTGCATATTCTATCTCTTGTATAGTTATCGGCAATTCACAGTATGCTTTATCCTCCTCCTTTACATGCGTTTTAAAGTTTTTCGTAATTTTTTTTTAATCTGCACAGTCGGATTCTGGCCAGTGTACAGGTCTTTATAGTGGTCAAAAACAGTTGTAATAATGTCCTCCCTGCCCTTAACCACAGTTTTATCCTTGTTTTCTCCAAACCTAGAAAAAACGCTGTGCTTTTCTCGCCCTCCAGCAAAAATTGTGCCTTACTCCTTACTGCAGCCCCCTTGCATCTTTTTGCTTCCATCTTTTCAAGTTTGGCTTTGTACAGCTCATATTTTTCGCTATGGGCTTTATTAACATCAGCTTGCTCAATCTCTATTCTCAGCAAATTCCTTATCATTCTTTCTTCCACCCCTTCCTCCCACTTTTTACTTTTACAAAAATTCATACTTAGTTTTTGAATCCTACACTTCCCCCACCTCCTCCACCGGGATCTCTGCGCCATTTTCCAGGATCATCTCCTGGCTGCCGCCATCCTGCTCCTCTCCTTCCTGCTCGTCCTCCCTCTCCATGTCCGAGCTGCTGGAACTGGTCTGGCTCGGCTCCTCCTCGCTCGCGTTGCACCTGCACCACTCTCTCTCGTTCCTGCACAGGGTGCACCGCTTCTGACCCTTTTGGGGGCATTCCTTTGCGTGATGCCTCTGCACCCCACACTGGTGACACATAAAGTCCGGGCAGTCCCTCACAATGTGCCCCGACTGCATACACATTCTGCAGATTTTGATTTGCTTATCGTGGAGCACCCTGAAGTAGTCCACCCCTAGCACCGTGTTGAATTTCATGGCGTATGGCAGTGACAATGTAGTAAGGTATGTTAAGAAACGACACCACCAATTCGTCATTACTCAGTTCTTTAATGAGCTCTAGTGTCACGAATTTTGAATCCATCCATGAGCCTCTTCTTTCCCTTCGGGTGGCTCAGGGTAACTTCATATTTATTAGGGCTTATCACTTGGCAGGCCATGACGCCTCCGCACAACTCGCGTATACAGTTCAACTCCATTACTGGTATGGTGTCTTCTCCCTCGAGCTCCACACTCAGTCAGGCTTCTGTTCTTTTTCTTCTCCTCCATCATCCTCTCCATCCCCTCTCCTTCAGCCAGTCTTGCCACCAGCCTTCCCAGTTCATCGTCCGTCCTCGTAATCATTTGTCCGTTCCGGATCTGTTCACCATTTTGGTTTGTCATTTTTTTTAAAAAGTAAAGCGCCCCTTCCTCCAAAAAATGGGGGATATGTAAAAAAATGTAAACAACAAACAAAAAGATTCCCCCCAAACAGTGCACCACTGCTGGGGGTACTAAATACTTATTTACAAAAGACAAAAAACACTCAGGTCATTGAAATACAACCAAAAAAGAATTCTGAATGAATCAGTCACTTCCTGTTTCCGAAATGGGCGTCATCAGAGAGGTGTGGCCATAGGCAAGTTTGTCTCAAACACATAGTCCTGTAAAAGCTGTTACAAATTGCAGTCATTTATGGTACATTTAGGAAATGTTTAAAAAATCTCATTTTATGTTCAAAGGGACCCCGTTTTTAAAAAATGAAGCAGTTCTTTAAATGGTCAAGAGAGTAGGGTGAATGGTGAATTAAACTTTACTTTTCTTCACAGAGAACTCTGACCTGTTGGTTGGAACCGGCTTGAAAAGACTCAAATACAAACATTAGGTCAATTGCAAAATGTTAACGAACCTAAACCAGTTCATTGATTAGCATTCCAAAATAAGAAAATATTGATATGATATTGATTGATTCTCTTTTCCCTTTTTACTGTTACCCACATCTTTTTATGCATCTCTTCTTTAATCTTGCCTCTTTCTCACATATTTGTTAAGTGAAAAAGCAGCAGTGTCCTCTGCCTAATGGAGAGAAAAGTGAAAAAGCTTACAGCACCTGGTATTCCCAGGCGGTCTCCCATCCAAGTACTAACCGACTCTGCTCAGCTTCCGAGATCGGGCGAGATCAGGCGCGATTTTTTTTTTTTTTATTATCAAAAATAAAATTTTGACACTTCTGCAGTACTGTACAGTATTTAAACAAACACATGAATCTGCTATTCAGCTCAATATGCAACCAATCTTGAACACATCACATCTCACTATAATTAATCTCTCCATTGTTTACATATACATCTCCCATCCACTCTCTCTCTTTATATTATCCTCATCAATGTCTTGTATCATTAGTTCCTCTCCTGCCTGTCCTTTACTAGCAGCTTCGTCCTTTTCCTTTTCTTTGTCTTCACTTATCTCGCGAGTCATCCCACTCTTTTGCTCATTCTTCACTCCATCTTTCTCTCTCCCTCTGCTTGGTTTCTTTCCTTCACTCGCAGCCCCCCGATCTCTGTCCACACTGCTTCCGCTCCTCCCCGTCTCGTCACCAGCCTCCTTCTCGACCTTGACCTCTTCCTCTCCTTCTTTATTCCCATCCTCTTCCATTGTTCCCTCCTCCTCCTCCTCCTCCTTCCCTCCGCTTTCGTCCCCCTCACTGCAGCTGTTAAGCTCACCGTCGGTTCTCTCCTCTTGTTCTCCTCTCTGCTGCTCCTCTGCTCCTGCTCCTGCTCAGGTGTCTCATGGCTCCTTCCTCCTCCACCTCGCTCCTCCCCCTGGGCACACTCTCTGGCATAGTGTCCCTGCACGTGACATCTGTGGCATCTGAATTCCGGACAGTCTCTTAAAATTTGTCCCAGCTGTATGCACAGTCTACACACCTTGACTTGACGGTCGTGTATCACTCTGAAAAAACTAGCTCCTTCAGCAGTCTCAAACTTTGCAGAGTAAGGCAGGGACACAACTCGTTCGTTGAGTTTAACCTTCATGTATCTTGTCCCATCCACCACGTCCGTACCCGGCCAATATCTCCTCTTGATGGGGGAGATGACTCTCACACCCCACCCAGCCAATTTCGTCATTATTTCTTTGTCAGTAGTGTAAACGGGGAGGTTCAAAAATGAAACGACCAGTTCATCATTATGCAGTTCTTTTGCTATGACACTGTTTCCTTTAATTTTGAAGCCGTCCATCATCTTCTCTTTTGCAGTATTTGTTCCCAGTGTGACCTCATATTTGTCAGCACCGAGAACTCTGCATCCCACCACACTTCCACATATTTCTTTTACTTCCTTCAGAAGCTCCATCACACTCACGTCTTCATCTCCAATGATTTCAGCACTAACTGTCAGGGCTTTTCCATAGATGTTTTCCATTCCTTTGTTGCAGTTCCCTCTTGTTGCCAGTCCTTTATCAGCAGCCATTATGTCAGTCTGAAAAAAATCAAAAAGCCAAAAAGTTACTCCCCCGAACAGCCAGGCTGTTGGGGTGAGTTAAAACTAAACTCACTTTCTCCAAGCAGTGATCCAAAAATAATGATCAACTAAACCACCAAAACCTCAGTTTTTGAAATCAGTGCTGCACCTCATGCCAAACAATTCACTACTCTGTCTACTTCCTGAAAGGGACGTGATTTTTTTTAAATTTTTTTTTTTATCTTTTATTGTCAAAAATAACATCTTACAAATTCATACTTTTTTAATTTCATAAATACTCTATATTTACAAATATCAGAATATAAGCACACAAAAAACAACAAACACAATAAATACTCGCAAATTAAATAATCAAATAAAATTTAGACAACAAGAACAATAAACCGAACATGCTGTGACAAAATAAAACAAACAAAAGGACCTTTTTACCCAAACTACATTCCATATTCTCAAAACACTACCACTCAATATGTAACACAAACGAACCATTCGTATACCATAAGAACGATAATAACAGAGATCCCCTTATCCAAAACACCTGCTCAAAAACAAAATTCCAAACCCCCATCCTCCCTTATTTTACATAACTTTACCTTTTCTACAAAAGCACCCGTGAACCACCCTTCCTTGCCGACATGCAGCAGTCCTAAGTGCCCTTTCAACATATTTTTAAACAGCATCACTACATTCACTTTTTTTCCTTCGAAAAGAGCAAGATTCCTTCTCAGGACTGCTGCATGCCGTGCAAAGGCGAGTAACATGTTTATTTCATCCACTGTTCCCCCCCCCTCCCGCCCCTCTGAGCAAGCTGAAAAGCCATACCCAGTCCCATTTTTGCAGGGTGTTATCTCCTACCCCGCAATAGGTTTTTATTAGATTCTGTACATACTTTCTCAGTTCTTGAAGACTTTGGCAATGGAGAACAAGGTGTTCTAAGTCCTCGTCCTCCATGCCGCAGAACGCACAAGTTCTTGTAAATTTTAATTTGTGAATTTGATGCAGGACGATGCTGGAGTAGAACCTCCTGTGCCTTAGTTTGTAGTCCAAATATTGAATGCGGGATGAATGGTATTTTTAGATTAAGCCAAATGCTTTTTATGTCAAAGTTTGGGAACACTGTTGCCCATCTTACTTCAGCTGCCAGTTTTTTCCACAATTTTTTAATCAGTATATCGTAGATTGTTTTGGTTTTAATAATTGATATATTTGTAGACTTCTCCCCTTGGCACAGGAGGAAATCTACAGCATCGTCCTGCATCAAATTGTTGTCGTTTTCTTTGAGCTCTCGCCACTCCCTTTCTATGCTGTTATTAATACTTAAGCCTAGTGCATCGATTTGCTTTCCCTTAAAAGGGGCCTCTCACGCTCCTCAGTACCGACAAAGTTTTGGTTTTGTCAAAGGTTAACCCACCCTTCCCTCCGCAGACATCCCCCAGCGCCGTCAAACCCGCCTCTCGGAGGGCTTTGGACACTAAAGGTCTGCCTTTGTGGGAAAAGAAGGACAAGTTAAGAAAAGGTAATTTCCTCACATGCTCTTTTAGTTTCATGTCAGGAATAAGGTGGGGCAAAAATTTGTCCCACGCCTCCAGCATCTCTCGATAGAACCCTGGCCAGTCTCCTGAAACATTTCCAAAAGAGAAAGCGCACAAGTTGTAACTGCCCTTCTCTCCGTAGTCTGCCAGGAGACCCGCCAGGGCGTCCTTTCAAGGATGCTGCCTCTCTTGATTAAAAAATCGTCCTATCAGTTTTATCCTCAGTGCATCTCTTCTCGCACTTATGTCAATCAAATCTAGGCCCCCCTCCTTTTTATTAGCTATTAGTGTCTTACGAGCAATCATGTTTCCCCGCGCCCTCCATAAGAAGGAAGATATCACGCTGTTCAACGAATTTAAAGCCCAAATGGGCAGCTCGCAAGACCCCAAAATGTGATTGATTTTGGACACAACTAGAGCATTAGATATGATTACCTTTCCCCTTAAGGTCAGGCCTCTGGCTTGCCACAAATTACAGATATTTTTAACTTTTCCTATAATTTCCCTCCAATTCCTGTCCCTAGCCTTACCCCTATCTTTCCCTACATAGATCCCCAGTATTTTCCTTTCATCTATTATTTTGAATCCCCATTTGTTTATTATCTCTCTACTTTCCTCAAATATCATTGTCAGATTTGCTAAAATTTAAATTTTTTTCCCCACATTTTTTGCAGGACCACCAGGTCTTATTCTAGCCTCTTGAATCTCCAGGAACTCCATCTCAGAGTCTGAGGGGGACTCTGACCGCAGCAGGGGAGAGCCACTCACCCTACCTTTGAAGGCATCAGCCACGTCTAGAGAGGACCTCATCTCCACCGAAGCCTTCGCCCTCGCTTGCACACCAACCACCGGCTCTTTCGTCACCATCTCCGTCCCTGCAATCCTCTCACCACTGACTCGAGGGATGGCTCCTTCCTTCTCAGCTTTCTCTTGGGGAGTCTCCAGCCGCACCACAGCCCCAGATGTCATCTCCGGCGTCAGCTGCACTCCTGCTGTTGTCCCTGGCTTCACCACCGCCCTGGCTGCAGGCATCGGTGTCAGCTCAGTACTTGCCTCCAAACTCTCCACCGTCAACAGCCGCTCCAGAGCGGTTTCAGACACAGCCTCGTCACCGTTGTCTGCCTCCTCCTGCTCGTCGCTCACCAGGTCCTGCTCGTTCTCGGATCCGGAGACGAAAGACTCCACCGAGCTGTAGATCTCATCCAGCTTCTCCTCCTCCATCTCCCTCTCCTCCACCACATCATCCTGGCACACACAATTTGTCAGGGCTTTATTGCATTTCCTGCAATTAAGTGTCTTTTTTGTTGGGCACTCACGTGCAAAATGTCCTTACCACAGGTAAAGCATGAGAATTCTGGGGACTCTCGTTGTATGTGCCCAGGCTGCATACAAAGTCTGCAGATTTTTTTCTGTCCATCATGCAAGACACGGAAATATTCAAACCCTAGCACTGTAGCAAACTTTGAGTATGGGAGAGACTGTACACGGTCGTTAAACTTAACACGTAGGAACCTAGTTCCATCCGTAACCTTGGATCCTGGCCACATCCTTCTTCTTACGGAGGAGACAGTCCTTACTCCCCAGCTTTCGAGTTTGGCCAGAATGTCACTGTCTTTTATGTAATATGGGAGGTTAAGGAAAGAGACCACAAGCTCATCATTTGTTATCTCCTTTGCGTGAACTCGCGTCTCCCTCACCTTAAACCCCTCCATAAGTCTTTCTTTTCCTTTTGGGTGGTGCATTGTTAGCTCGAACTTTCTCGGGCTAATCACCCTACATGCCAGCAGAGGTCCACACAGTCGTTGCACGTGGGCAATTAGCTCCATTGCACTCAGCCCATCACCACCGTCCAGCTCCACGTTTACCGTCAGCTTTCTCATGTCTTGTTCCTCTCTTTTCTTTTCAGCCACATTTGTTGCACTCACACCATTCTCCTCCATGTTGTTGGGATTTTCTGTTTGGGTAGTTGTTAAGCCGGTCCGGGTCTGGTACACAGGTGTGTCCGCCATTACGGCGACAAACAAAAAACTCCCCGTTCAGAAAAAGAGACCGGGGGAAGAAACCTCCAAAACGAGGAAATGAAAGCTTCCCCCCAATCAGTGAGACACTGTTGGGGGGACTCTGCCAGCAATCGTACATAAAATAAATCTAAAGTTACCTATTTTCAGGGTTTAAACAAAGAACAAAGGGAGAGAAAAAAGAGAGCAGAAGGAGCAGCTTGCTGCCTCGACGAGGATTCACCAACTGATAGCAACACACCTGACGCTCGTAAGTGATCAGGGAGGTGTGGCCGTAAGCAAGTTTGTCTCCAAAACATAGTCCTTTAAAAGCTGTTGCAATTTGCAGTCATTTATAGTACATTTGTGACACGTTCATGTTTAAGGAATCTCATTTTATGTTCAAAGGGACCCCATTTTTAAAAAATGAAGCAGTTCTTTGAATGGTCAAGAAAGTAGGGTGAATGGTGAATTAAATTTTACTTTTCTTCACAGAGAACTCTGACCTGTTGGTCTGAACCGGCTTGAAAAGACTCAAATACCAACAACAGTGGGTCAATTGCAAAATGCTTACGAACCTAAACCAGTTCATTGATTAACATTCCAAAAATAATAGAATATTGATATATTGATTGATTCTCTTTTCCCTTTTTACTGTTACCCACATCTTCTTATGGATCTCTTCTTCAATCTTGCCTCTTTCTCACATATTTCTCAAGTGGAAAAAGCAGCAGTGTCCTCTGCCTTATGGAGAGAAAAGTGAAAAAGCTTACAGCACTTGGTATTCCCAGGGGGTCTCCCATCCAAGCACCAACAAGGCTGCTTAGCTTCCGAGATCGGGCACAATTTTTTTTTTTTTTAATCTTTTATTATCAAAAGTACCATCTTACAAAATCATACTTTCATAGAATACTATATCTACAAATATCAGAGTCTAAGCACAACAAACACAACAAACACAATAAATACTCGCAAATTAAAATATCAAATAAAATTTAGACAAGAAAAAAACAATAAACCAAACATTCTGTGGCAAACCAAAACAACAAAAAAAACCTTTTTACCCAACCTACATTCTCAAAACACTCCCACTCAATATATGTAACACAAAAAAACGAGTAAACCATAAGAACGATAATAACAGAAATCCCCTTATCCAAAAACACCTGCTCAAAAACAAAATTCCAAACCCCCATCCTCCCTTATTTTACATAACTTTACCTTTTCTATAAAAGCACCGGTGAACCACTCTTCCTTGCAGGCATGCAGCAGTCCTAAGTGCACCTTCAGCGTATTTTTAAACAGTGTTACTACATTCACTGTTTTCCCTTCGAAAAGAGCAAAATTCCTTCTCAGGACTGCTGCATGCCGTGCAAAGGCAAGTAACATGTTTACTTGATCCACCGTGCCCCTTCCCGCCCCCCCCCTCCCCTCCCGCCCCTCTGAGTAAACCGAAAAGCCATACCCAGTCCCATTCTTGTAGAGCGTTAACTCCTACTCCGCAATAGGTTTTTATTAGATGCTTTACATATTTTCTCAGTTCCTGAAGGCTTTGGCAATGGAGGACGAGGTGTTCTAAGTCCTCGTCCTCGCTCCCACACACCGCACACGTCCTTTCAAACTTGTTTTTATATATTTGATGCAGGACGATGCCAGTAAACATCCTCCTGTGCCTTAACTTGAAATCTGTGTTAAAAACTGCATGTGAAATGAAAGGAATCTTGAGGCTGTGCCATATTGTCTGGATCTCTTTTTTTGGAAATACAATTGCCCATTTCGGTTCTGCTGCTGGTTTTTTAGTCAGTTTTTTTATGAGGAAGCTGTAAATTATCTTAGTTTTTATTTGTGAGACCGGGATATTTTTTCCACCGTGGCACAGGAGGAAGTTCACTGCATCGTCCTGCATCCTGCTGTTGCTGTATGGTATTGTTTGCCATACATCATCAATACAACTATTAATTCTCCTCCCCATCTCCTCTATCTGTTTTTTCTTGTATGTTACCTTTTCCCTGTTTAAGACCGCCAGTGTTTTTTCCAAATCAAAACCTATCTCACCCTCTCTCGCACAGACTCCCCCCAGCGTCGTCAGGCCCGCATCGCGGAGAGCCTTGGATACAAGGGGTCTGTCCTTGTGGGAGAAGAGGGGCGAGTTGAGGAAAGGTAACTTCATCACATGCTCTTTGTATTCCACGTCAGGTCTGAGGTAGGGCACAAATTTGTCCCAAGCTTCCAACACTTCACGGTAGAACCCGGGCAACCTCCCTGAGACACTTCTGGGGGTAAACCCACATAGGTTGTAATTACTTTTCTCACCATACTCCGTCAGGAGGGTCGCCAGAGTGTCTTTCCATGGGTGCTGCCTCCTCGAATCAAGAAATTTCCCTATTAATTTCACCCTCAGAGCGTCTCTTTTGGCTCCGATATCAATTAAGTCTAAACCCCCCTCCCTTTTGCTAGCAATTAATGTCCTGCGAGCGATCGAATTGCCCTTCCCTCTCCATAAAAATGAGGAAATCACACTATTGAGTGAATCTAGCGCCCAGTTTGGCAGCTCGCAGGACCCCATTACGTAGTTCATTTTGGACAGGACTAGTGCATTAGACACTATTACCTTCCCTCTTAGGTTTAAACCTCTGGCATACCATAGATTACATATGTTTCTAGTTTTCTTTATAATCTCACTCCAGGTTGCATCCCTGGCCCTCTCCTCATTTTCCCCTATATAAATCCCCAGTACATTTGTCATGTCTTTCTCTATTTTAAACCCCCATTCATCGTCCACCTTACTTTCTTTATTGAAGTACATTATCTCTGATTTTGCAATGTTTATTTTTGCCCCCGAGGCGAGACCATATTCCATCATGTGCTCCATTATATACCTAATGCTCTTTTTATCCCTGATACAAATATTAATATCATCGGCATACTGTATCATTTTTATTTCCCTCCCTCTGCTTGTTTTTACCCCTTCAATTCTAACATCCTGTTTTATCATCAAGGCCAAAGGTTCCGCCACGAGGCCGTAGAGCATAGCGGACAGAGGGCAGCCCTGTCTGACTGCCCTCTTAAGCTCCACAGGCTCGGTGAGGAAACCATTGACCTTGACGCGACTTTTAGCTTTCTCGTATAATATTTCTATCCATTTAATAAAGCTTTTGCCAAATCCATACTGTTTTAGTGTTTCCCATAGGAAACTATGCTCCACCCTATCGAAAGCTTTTTCTAAGTCTATCCCTATCAAACTCCCTCCTTCTTTTTTTATTATTTTAACTATGTCTTTTATTATAATTATATTTTCATGTATATCTCTTTCAGGGATACTATATGTTTGTGTATCACTGACCACTGTTTTAACCACTTCTTTTAATCTATTTGCCAGCACCTTTGCAATTATTTTATAATCTGTATTTAAAATGCTAATAGGTCTGTAGTTTTCCAGTTTTTCTTTACTACCTTTTTTGTAGATCAGGGTGATGACCCCTTCAGTAAAGGTTTCGGTTACACTTTGGGTTGAATGTATTTCTCCAAACACAGCTAGCAGGATTGGAGAAAACAGCTCAGGAAAGCTCTGGTACAGCTCGGCTGTCAGCCCATCAGTTCCCGGACTCTTGTTTTTCTTCAGTTTTTTTATTGCATGTTCTATCTCCTGTATAGTTATTGGCAATTCACAGTATGCTTTATCCTCTTCTTTTAGATGCGTTTGAATGTTTTTAGTTATTTTTTTAACCTGCGCCGTCTGCGGATTCTGGCTAGTGTACAGGTCTTTATAGTAATCAAAAACAGTTCTAATAATTTCCTCGTTGCCTTTGACCACAGTTTTCTCCTTGTTTTCTATTTGTGTAAAGTGTTGCCTTTCCTGAGCTGTTTTCTCCAACCCTAGAAAAAACGCTGTGCTTTTCTCCCCCTCCAGCAAAAATTGTGCCCTACTCCTTACTGCAGCCCCCTTACATCTTTTTGCTTCCATTTTTTCAAGCTTGGCTTTGTACAGCTCATATTTTTCACTGTTATAGTTTTTATTATCATCAGCTTGCTCAGTCTCTATCCTCAGCAAGTTCCTTACCATTCTTTCTTCGACCCCTTCCTCCCACTTTTTACCTTTACAATAATTTATACTTAGTTTTTTAATCCTACACTTAGCGTCTTCCCAGTATTCTTTTTTGTCCTGTACATATTTAATATCTGTTGCTATGTTATTTAATAAAATCTTAATTTTTTGTTTATATTTATGATCGTCAAGAATACTATTGTTCAAACACCATATACCTCTTCCTCTCTCCCCTTTATTATCTCCATATTTCATAATTAGTTGGGCATGATCACTCAATATATTAAATTGGTATTCAATATCTACAATATTTTTTATTTTTCCTGAGGTAACTAGCGCCAGATCTATTCTTGACTGTTTTAAAACGCCCATGACCGTTTGCCGTCTTGAGAACCCTCTAGCCCTAGGGTTGAAGATCCTCCAAGCGTCTAACATATTATTTTTTGTAATTAAGTTTTTTAGAACCCTCCTACTCCCGTCACTCTTGAATTTATTATTTCTTGATACGTCATTTCCGTTTAACGCCACATTAAAGTCTCCCATAATTATTGTCTCCCCCGTTATCCATTTTTCTATCCCGAGGAACAAAAGCTCCCTCTGCTCCCCACTATTTGGGGCGTATATATTTATTATTCTGATTATTTCCCCCTTATAAATTATTTCTACTATAATGAATCTACCCTCTTTATCCCTAGCTATTTCCCTACACCCACTAATGCTCTTTGGGTTGACCAAAATGGCCACACCACAAGCTCTTACTGTCCCCTCATTTGAAAAAACAACCCCCTTCCATTGCTTTGTACATGTATTTAAACAGTTTTCGTCCCAGTTTGTTTCTTGCAGGCACACTAGATCAGCATGCGAGCTCTGCATAAGTACCGCATTCATTTTTTTTTCACTTCTGCACCCGCTCACATTCTGGGACACTAGGTTCAGGGACATGGAAGCCATTAGGTAAAGCACTTTACATTTTAATTCTATCTCCTCCTAGTTATCTTTGTTTTCCCCCTCGACGAACCAGCCCTCTCTCTTTTCCTCACCTCCTTTGCCTTTGAGAAGTCCATGTCGGACTCTTCCGATGCCTCTGTCAGCTGTATTGTCTGTAGCCCAGCCCCGCTTTCGCCCAGCTTCTCGCTGTCCAGGGAAGACCCAATGTCCACCAGACTTTGCGCCCTCCTCAGCCCCTGCGGCCTAGGCTGGACTGTCTGTGCTGGCACCTTCTCCGAGTCCTTCTCCTGCACCACCGCTTCTGCCGCCTTTGCAGATTTGCCGCTCGTCTCAGGTCCTCCGGCCTGCTTCAGCTCACTCGCCTTGCTTCCCTCTGCTGCCACTGTGGTGGTCGTCTGTCCCACCTTCTCCACCGGGATCTCCGCGCCACTCTCCAGGATCATTTCTTGGCTGCCGCCATTCTGCTCCTCTTCTTCCTGCTCGTCCTCCCTCTCCATGTCCGAGCTGCTGGAACTGGTCTGGCTCAGCCCCTCCTCGCTCGCGTTGCACCTGCACCGTTCTTTCTCGTTCCTGCACAGGGTACACCTCTTCTGATTCTTTTGGGGGCACTCTCTTGCATAGTGTCCCTGCACCCCACACTGGTGACACATAAAGTCCGGGCAGTCTCTCACAATGTGCCCCGGCTGCATACACATTCTGCAAATCCTGATTTGTTTATCGTGGAGCACCCTGAAGTATTCCACCCCTAGCACTGTGTTGAATTTAGTGGAGTATGGCAGTGACTGGACATGGTCATTAAACTTCACTCTCAGGAACCTCGTCCCGTCTGCCACCTTTGTTCCTGGCCACATTCTTCTCTTGATCGGGGACACCGCTGAGACCCCCCACGCCTGCAGCTTGGCCACAATTTCTTCGTCTTCAATGTAGTACGGTATGTTTAGAAACGACACCACCAACTCGTCATTACTCAGTTCTTTGACGTGAGCTTTAGTGGCACGGATTCTGAATCCGTCCATGAGCCTCTTCTTTCCCTTCGGGTGGCTCATGGTGATTTCATATTTGTTTGGACTTATCACTCGGCAGGCCATGAGACCTCCGCACAGCTCACGTACACAGTTCATCAACTCCATTACTGGTATGTTGTCT
>NW_027176293.1:265000-267500 GCF_023349555.1 Cebidichthys violaceus | reverse complement strand
AGAGGTATGGCCGTAAGAAAGTTTGTCTCCAACACATAGTCCTTTAAAAGCTGTTACAAATTGCAGTCATTTATAGTACATTTAGGACATGTTTAAGAAATCTCATTTTATGTTCAAAGGGACCCCGTTTTTAAAAAATGAAGCAGTTCTTTGAATGGTAGGGTGAATGGTGAATTAAACTTTAATTTTCTTCACAGAGAACTCTTACCTGTTGGTCGGAAACCGGATTGAAAAGACTCAAATACCAACAACAGTAGGTCAATTGCAAAATGTGAACGAACCTAAACCAGTTCATTGATTAACATTCCAAAATGAAGAAAATATTGATATGATATTGATTTATTCTCTTTTCCCTTTTGACTGTTACTCACCTCTTTTTATGGATCTCTTCTTCAATCTTGCCTCTTTCTCACATATTTGTCAAATGAAAAAGCAGCATTGTCCTCTGCCTTATGGAGAGAAAAGTGAAAAAGCTTACAGCACGAGGTATTCCCAGGCAGTCTCCCATCCAAGTACTAACCAGGCCCGACTCTGCGTAGCTTCCGAGATCGGACGAGATCTGGCGCAATCAGAGAGGTATGGCCGTAAGCAAGATTGTCTCCAACACATAGTCCTTTAAAAGCTGTTACAAATTGCTGTCATTTATAGTACATTTAGGACATGTTTAAGAAATCTCATTTTATGTTCAAAGGGACCCCGTTTTTAAAAAATGAAGCAGTTCTTTGAATGGTAGGGTGAATGGTGAATTAACCTTTACTTTTCTTCACAGAGAACTCTGACCTGTTGGTCGGAACCAGATTGAAAGGACTCAAATACCAACAACAGTAGGTCAATTGCAAAATGTGAACGAACCTAAACCAGTTCATTGATTAACATTCCAAAATGAAGAAAATATTGATATGATATTGATTGATTCTCTTTTCCCTTTTTACTGTTACCCACCTCTTTTCATGCATCTGTTCTTCAATCTTGCCTCTTTCTCACATATTTGTCAAATGAAAAAGCAGCAGTGTCTTCTGCCTTATTGAGAGAAAAGTGAAAAAGCTTACAGCACCAGGTATTCCCAGGCAGTCTCCCATCCAAGTACTAACCAGGCCCGACTCTGCTTAGCTTCCGAGATCCGATGAGATCGGGCGCAATCAGAGAGGTATGGCCGTAAGCAAGTTTGTCTCCAACACATAGTCCTTTAAAAGCTGTTTCAAATTGCTGTCATTTATAGTACATTTAGGACATGTTTAAGAAATCTCATTTTATGTTCAAAGGGACCCCGTTTTTAAAAAATGAAGCAGTTCTTTGAATGGTAGGGTGAATGGTGAATTAAACTTTACTTTTCTTCACAGAGAACTCTTACCTGTTGGTCGGAACCGGATTGAAAAGACTCAAATACCAACAACAGTAGGTCAATTGCAAAATGTGAACGAACCTAATCCAGTTCATTGATTAACATTCCAAAATGAAGAAAATATTGATATGATATTGATTGATTCTCTTTTCCCTTTTGACTGTTACCCACCTCTTTTTATGGATCTCTTCTTCAATCTTGCCTCATTCTTACATATTTGTCAAATGAAAAAGCAGCAGTGTCCTCTGCCTTATGGAGAGAAAAGTGAAAAAGCTTACAGCACCAGGTATTCCCAGGCAGTCTCCCATCCAAGTACTAACCAGGCCCGACTCTGCTTAGCTTCCGAGATCGGACGCAATCAGAGAGGTATGGCCGTAAGCAAGTTTGTCTCCAACACATAGTCCTTTAAAAGCTGTTACAAATTGCTGTCATTTATAGTACATTTAGGACATGTTTAAGAAATCTCATTTTATGTTCAAAGGGACCCCGTTTTTAAAAAATGAAGCAGTTCTTTGAATGGTAGGGTGAATGGTGAATTAAACTTTGCTGTTCTTCACAGAGAACTCTTACCTGTTGGTCGGAACCGGCTTCAAACGACTGAAATACCAACAACAGTAGGTCAATTGCAAAATGTTAACGAACCTAAACCAGTTCATTGATTAACATTCCAAAATGAAGAAAATATTGATATGATATTGATTGATTCTCTTTTCCCTTTTTACTGTTACACACCTCTTTTCATGCATCTCTTCTTCAATCTTGCCTCTTTCTCACATATTTGTCAAATGAAAAAGCAGCAGTGTCTTCTGCCTTATGGAGAGAAAAGTGAAAAAGCTTACAGCACCAGGTATTCCAAGGCAGTCTCCCATCCAAGTACTAACCAGGCCCGATTCTGCTTAGCTTCCGAGATCGGACGAGATCGGGCACGATCAGAGAGGTATGGCCGTAAGCAAGTTTGTCTCCAACACATAGTCCTTTAAAAGCTGTTAGAAATTGCAGTCATTTATAGTACATTTAGGACATGTTTAAGAAATCTCTTTTTATGTTCAAAGGGACCCCGTTTTTAAAAAATGAAGCAGTTCTTTGAATGGTAGGGTGAATGGTGAATTAAACTTTGCTGTTCTTCACAGAGAACTCTGAGCTATTGGTCAGAACCGG
>NW_027176293.1:247500-250000 GCF_023349555.1 Cebidichthys violaceus | reverse complement strand
TGCCTTATGGAGAGAAAAGTGAAAAAGCTTACAGCACCAGGTATTCCCAGGCAGTCTCCCATCCAAGTACTAACCAGGCCCGACTCTGCTTAGCTTCCGAGATCTGACGAGATCGGGTGCGATCAGAGAGGTATGGCCGTAAGCAAGTTTGTCTCCAACACATAGTCCTTTAAAAGCTGTTACAAATTGCTGTCATTTATAGTACATTTAGGACATGTTTAAGAAATCTCATTTTATGTTCAAAGGGACCCCGTTTTTAAAAAATGAAGCAGTTCTTTGAATGGTAGGGTGAATGGTGAATTAAACTTTACTTTTCTTCACAGGGAACTCTGACCTGTTGGTCAGAACCGGCTTGAAAAGACTCAAATACCAACAACAGTAGGTCAATTGCAAAATGTGAACGAACCTAAACCAGTTCATTGATTAACATTCCAAAATGAAGAAAATATTGATATGATATTGATTGATTCTCTTTTCCCTTTTTATTGTTACCCACCTCTTTTCATGCATCTCTTCTTCAATCCTGCCTCTTTCTCACATATTTGTCAAGTGAAATATGCAGCAGTGTCCTCTGCCTTATGGAGAGAAATGTGAAAAAGCTTACAGCACCTGGTATTCCCGGGCAGTCTCCCATCCAAGTACTAACCAGGCCCGACTCTGCTTAGCTTCCGAGATCGAACGAGATCGGTCGCAATCAGAGAGGTATGGCCGTAAGCAAGCTTCTCTCCAACACATAGTCCTTTAAAAGCTGTTACAAATTGCTGTCATTTATAGTACATTTAGGACATGTTTAAGAAATCTCATTTTATGTTCCAAGGGACCCCGTTTTTAAAAAATGAAGCAGTTCTTTGAATGGTAGGGTGAATGGTGAATTAAACTTTACTTTTCTTCACAGAGAACTCTGACCTGTTGGTCAGAACCGGCATGAAAAGACTCAAATACCAACAACAGTAGGTCAATTGCAAAATGTGAAAGAACCTAAACCAGTTCATTGATTAACATTCCAAAATGAAGGAAATATTGATATGATATTGATTGATTCTCTTTTCCCTTTTTATTGTTACCCACCTCTTTTCCTGCATCTCTTCTTCAATCTTGCCTCTTTCTCACATATTTGTCAACTGAAATATGCAGCAGTGTCCTCTGCCTTATGGAGAGAAATGTGAAAAAGCTTACAGCACCAGGTATTCCCAGGCAGTCTCCCATCCAAGTACTAACCAGGCCCGACTCTGCTTAGCTTCTGAGATCGGACGAGATCGGGCGCAATCAGAGAGGTATGGCCGTAAGCAAGTTTGTCACCAACACATAGTCCTTTAAAAGCTGTTACAAATTGCTGTCATTTATAGTACATTTAGGACATGTTTAAGAAATCTCATTTTATGTTCAAAGGGACCCCGTTTTTAAAAAATGAAGCAGTTCTTTGAATGGTAGGGTGAATGGTGAATTAAACTTTACTTTTCTTCACAGAGAACTCTGACCTGTTTGTCGGAACCGGCTTGAAAAGACTCAAATACCAACAACAGTAGGTCAATTGCAAAATGTGAACGAACCTAAACCAGTTCATTGATTAACATTCCAAAAAGAAGAAAATATTGATATGATATTGATTGATTCTCTTTTCCCTTTTTACTGTTACCCACCTCTTTTCATGCATCTCTTCTTCAATCTTGCCTCTTTCTCACATATTTGTCAAATGAAAAAGCAGCAGTGTCTTCTGCCTTATTGAGAGAAAAGTGAAAAAGCTTACAGCACCAGGTATTCCCAGGCAGTCTCCCATCCAAGTACTAACCAAGCCCGACTCTGCTTAGCTTCCGAGATCGGACGACATCGGGCACAATCAGAGAGGTATGGCCGTAAGCAAGTTTGTCTCCAACACATAGTCCTTTAAAAGCTGTTACAAATTGCTGTCATTTATAGTACATTTAGGACATGTTTAAGAAATCTCATTTTATGTTCAAAGGGACCCCGTTTTTAAAAAATGAAGCAGTTCTTTGAATGGTAGGGTGAATGGTGAATTAAACTTTACTTTTCTTCACAGAGAACTCTGACCTGTTGGTCGGAACCGGCTTGAAAAGACTCAAATACCAACAACAGTAGGTCAATTGCAAAATGTGAACGAACCTAAACCAGTTCATTGATTAACATTCCAAAAAGAAGAAAATATTGATATGATATCGATTGATTCTCTTTTCCCTTTTTACTGTTACTCACTTCTTTTCATGCATCTCTTCTTCAATCTTGCCTCTATCTCACATATTTGTCAAATGAAAAAGCAGCATTGTCCTCTGCCTTATGGAGAGAAAAGTGAAAGAGCTTACAGCACCTGGTATTTCGAGGAGGTCTCCCTTCCAAGTACTAACCAAGCCCAACTCTGCTTAGCTTCCGAGATCGGACGCGATCAGAGAGGTATGGCCGTAAGCAAGTTTGTCTCCAACACCTAGTCCTTTAAAAGCTGTTAGAAATTGCAGTCATTTATAGTACATTTAGGACATGTTTGAGA
>NW_027176293.1:242500-245000 GCF_023349555.1 Cebidichthys violaceus | reverse complement strand
AGAAGAAAATATTGATATGATATCGATTGATTCTCTTTTCCCTTTTTACTGTTACTCACTTCTTTTCATGCATCTCTTCTTCAATCTTGCCTCTATCTCACATATTTGTCAAATGAAAAAGCAGCATTGTCCTCTGCCTTATGGAGAGAAAAGTGAAAGAGCTTACAGCACCTGGTATTTCGAGGAGGTCTCCCTTCCAAGTACTAACCAAGCCCAACTCTGCTTAGCTTCCGAGATCGGACGCGATCAGAGAGGTATGGCCGTAAGCAAGTTTGT
This sequence comes from Cebidichthys violaceus, assembly GCF_023349555.1. Classification (NCBI taxonomy): domain Eukaryota; kingdom Metazoa; phylum Chordata; class Actinopteri; order Perciformes; family Stichaeidae; genus Cebidichthys; species Cebidichthys violaceus. Next base: position 244,724 of record NW_027176293.1, on the reverse strand, counting down.
CTCCAACACCTAGTCCTTTAAAAGCTGTTAGAAATTGCAGTCATTTATAGTACATTTAGGACATGTTTGAGAAATCTCATTTTATGTTCAAAGGGACCCCGTTTTTAAAAAATGAAGCAGTTCTTTGAATGGTAGGGTGAATGGTGAATTAAACTTTGCTGTTCTTCACAGAGAACTCTGAGCTATTGGTCAGAACCGTCTTGAAAAGACTCAAATACCAACAACAGTAGGTCAATTGCAAAATGTGAGCAAACCTAAACCAGATCATTGATTAACATTCCAAAATGAAGAAAATATTGATATGATATTGATTGATTCTCTTTTCCCTTTTTACTGTTACCCACCTCTTGTCATGCATCTCTTCTTCAATCTTGCCTCTTTCTCACATATTTGTCAAGTGAAATATGCAGCAGTGTCTTCTGCCTTAAGGAGAGAAAAGTGAAAAGGCTTACAGCACCTGGTATTCCCAGGCCGTCTCCCATCCAAGTACTAACCAGGCCCAACTCTGCTTAGCTTCCGAGATCGGACGAGATCGGTCGCGATCAGAGAGGTATGGCCGTAAGCAAGTTTGTCTCCAACACATAGTCCTTTAAAAGCTGTTACAAATTGCTGTCATTTATAGTACATTTAGGACATGTTCAAGAAATCTCATTTTATGTTCAAAGGGACCCCGTTTTTAAAAAATGAAGCAGTTCTTTGAATGGTAGGGTGAATGGTGAATTAAACTTTACTTTTCTTCACAGAGAACTCTGACCTGTTGGTCAGAACCGGCATGAAAAGACTCAAATACCAACAACAGTAGGTCAATTGCAAAATGTGAACGAACCTAAACCAGTTCATTGATTAACATTCCAAAATGAAGAAAATATTGATATGATATTGATTGATTCTCTTTTCCCTTTTTATTGTTACCCACCTCTTTTCATGCATCTTTTCTTCAATCTTGCCTCTTTCTCACATATTTGTCAAGTGAAATATGCAGCAGTGTCCTCTGCCTTATGGAGAGAAATGTGAAAAAGCTTACAGCACCAGGTATTCCCAGGCAGTCTCCCATCCAAGTACTAACCAGGCCCGACTCTGCTTAGCTTCCGAGATCTGATGAGATCGGGCGCTACCAGAGAGGTATGGCCGTAAGCAAGCTTGTCTCCAACACATAGTCCTTTAAAAGCTGTTAGAAATTGCAGTCATTTATAGTACATTTAGGACATGTTTAAGAAATCTCATTTTATGTTCAAAGGGACCCCGTTTTTAAAAAATGAAGCAGTTCTTTGAATGGTAGGGTGAATGGTGAATTAAACTTTGCTTTTCTTCACAGAGAACTCTTACCTGTTGGTCGGAACCGGATTGAAAAGACTCAAATACCAACAACAGTAGGTCAATTGCAAAATGTGAACGAACCTAAACCAGATCATTTAATAACATTCCAAAAAGAAGAAAATATTGATATGATATTGATTGATTCTCTTTTCCCTTTTTACTGTTACCCACCTCTTTTCATGCATCTCTTCTTCAATCTTGCCTCTTTCTCACATATTTGTCAAGTGAAATATGCAGCAGTGTCTTCTGCCTTAAGGAGAGAGAATTGAAAAGCTTACAGCACCTGGTATTTCGAGGAGGTCTCCCATCCAAGTACTAACCAAACCCAACTCTGCTTAGCTTCCGAGATCGGACGAGATCAGAGAGGTATGGCCGTAAGCAAGTTTGTCTCCAACACATAGTCCTTTAAAAGCTGTTACAAATTGCTGTCATTTATGGTACATTTAGGACATGTTTAAGAAATCTAATTTTATGTTCAAAGGGACCCCGTTTTTAAAAAATGAAGCAGTTCTTTGAATGGTAGGGTGAATGGTGAATAAACTTTACTTTTCTTCACAGAGAACTCTTACCTGTTGGTCGGAACCAGATTGAAAAGACTCAAATACCAACAACAGTAGGTCAATTGCAAAATGTGAACGAACCTAAACCAGTTCATTGATTAACATTCCAAAATGAAGAAAATATTGATATGATATTGATTGATTCTCTTTTCCCTTTTGACTGTTACCCACCTCTTTTTATGCATCTCTTCTTCAATCTTGCCTCTTTCTCACATATTTGTCAAATGAAAAAGCAGCAGTGTCCTCTGCCTTATGGAGAGAAAAGTGAAAAAGCTTACAGCACGAGGTATTCCCAGGCAGTCTCCCATCCAAGTACTAACCAAGCCCGACTTTGCTTAGCTTCCGAG
>NW_027176293.1:235000-237500 GCF_023349555.1 Cebidichthys violaceus | reverse complement strand
ATATTTGTCAAATGAAAAAGCAGCAGTGTCCTCTGCCTTATGGAGAGAAAAGTGAAAAAGCTTACAGCACGAGGTATTCCCAGGCAGTCTCCCATCCAAGTACTAACCAGGCCCGACTTTGCTTAGCTTCCGAGATCGGATGGGATCGGGCGCAATCAGAGAGGTATGGCCGTAACCAAGTTTGTCTCCAACACATAGTCCTTTAAAAGCTGTTACAAATTGCTGTCATTTATAGTACATTTAGGACATGTTTAAGAAATCTCATTTTATGTTCAAAGGGACCCCGTTTTTAAAAAATGAAGCAGTTCTTTGAATGGTAGGGTGAATGGTGAATTAAACTTTACTTTTCTTCACAGAGAACTCTTACCTGTTGGTCGGAACCGGATTGAAAAGACTCAAATACCAACAACAGTAGGTCAATTGCAAAATGTGAACGAACCTAAACCAGTTCATTGATTAACATTCCAAAAAGAAGAAAATATTGATATGATATTGATTGATTCTCTTTTCCCTTTTTACTGTTACCCACCTCTTGTCATGCATCTCTTCTTCAATCTTGCCTCTTTCTCACATATTTGTCAACTGAAATATGCAGCAGTGTCCTCTGCCTTATGGAGAGAAATGTGAAAAAGCTTACAGCACCAGGTATTCCCAGGCAGTCTCCCATCCAAGTACTAACCAGGTCCGACTCTGCTTAGCTTCCGAGATCGGACGAGATCGGGCGCAATCAGAGAGGTATGGCCGTAAGCAAGTTTGTCTCCAACACATAGTCCTTTAAAAGCTGTTACAAATTGCTGTCATTTATAGTACATTTAGGACATGTTTAAGAAATCTCATTTTATGTTCAAAGGGACCCCGTTTTTAAAAAATGAAGCAGTTCTTTGAATGGTAGGGTGAATGGTGAATTAAACTTTGCTGTTCTTCACAGAGAACTCTGAGCTATTGGTCAGAACCGGCTTGAAAAGACTCAAATACCAACAACAGTAGGTCAATTGCAAAATGTGAACGAACCTAAACCAGTTCATTGATTAACATTCCAAAATGAAGAAAATATTGATATGATATCGATTGATTCTCTTTTCCCTTTTTACTGTTACTCACTTCTTTTCATGCATCTCTTCTTCAATCTTGCCTCTTTCTCACATATTTGTCAAATGAAAAAGCAGCATTGTCCTCTGCCTTATGGAGAGAAAAGTGCAAGAGCTTACAGCACCTGGTATTTCGAGGAGGTCTCCCATCCAAGTACTAACCAAGCCCAACTCTGCTTAGCTTCCGAGATCGGACACGATCAGAGAGGTATGGCCGTAAGCAAGTTTGTCTCCAACACATAGTCCTTTAAAAGCTGTTAGAAATTGCAGTCATTTATAGTACATTTAGGACATGTTTAAGAAATCTCATTTTATGTTCAAAGGGACCCCGTTTTTAAAAAATGAAGCAGTTCTTTGAATGGTAGGGTGAATGGTGAATTAAACTTTGCTGTTCTTCACAGAGAACTCTGAGCTATTGGTCAGAACCGGCTTGAAAAGACTCAAATACCAACAACAGTAGGTCAATTGCAAAATGTGAATGAACCTAAACCAGTTCATTGATTAACATTCCAAAAAGAAGAAAATATTGATATGATATCGATTGATTCTCTTTTCCCTTTTTACTGTTACTCACGTCTTTTCATGCATCTCTTCTTCACTCTTGCCTCTTTCTCAAATATTTGTCAAATGAAAAAGCAGCATTGTCCTCTGCGTTATGGAGAGAAAAGTGAAAAAGCTTACAGCACCAGGTATTCCCAGGCAGTCTCCCATCCAAGTACTAACCACGCCCGACTCTGCTTAGCTTCCGAGATCGGGCGCAATCAGAGAGGTATGGCCGTATGCAAGTCTGTCTCCAACACATAGTCCTTTAAAAGCAGTTACAAATTGCTGTCATTTATAGTACATTTAGGACATGTTTGAGAAATCTCATTTTATGTTCAAAGGGACCCCGTTTTTAAAAAATGAAGCAGTTCTTTGAATGGTAGGGTGAATGGTGAATTAAAATTTGCTGTTCTTCACAGAGAACTCTGAGCTATTGGTCAGAACCGTCTTGAAAAGACTCAAATACCAACAACAGTAGGTCAATTGCAAAATGTGAACAAACCTAAACCAGATCATTGATTAACATTCCAAAATGAAGAAAATATTGATATGATATTGATTGATTCTCTTTTCCCTTTTTACTGTTACCCACCTCTTGTCATGCATCTCTTCTTCAATCTTGCCTCTTTCTCACATATTTGTCAAGTGAAATATGCAGCAGTGTCTTCTGCCTTAAGGAGAGAAAAGTGAAAAGGCTTACAGCACCTGGTATTCCCAGGCGGTCTCCCATCCAAGTACTAACCAGGCCCGACTCTGCTTAGCTTCCAAGATCGGACGAGATCGGTCGCGATCAGAGAGGTATGGCCGTAAGCAAGTTTGTCTCCAACACATAGTCCTTTAAAAGCTGTTACAAATTGCTGTCATTTATA
>NW_027176293.1:227500-232500 GCF_023349555.1 Cebidichthys violaceus | reverse complement strand
AGATCATTTAATAACATTCCAAAAAGAAGAAAATATTGATATGATATCGATTGATTCTCTTTTCCCTTTTTACTGTTACCCACCTCTTTTCATGCATCTCTTCTTCAATCTTGCCTCTTTCTCACATATTTGTCAAATGAAAAAGCAGCATTGTCCTCTGCCTTATGGAGAGAGAAGTGAAAAGCTTACAGCACCTGGTATTTCGAGGAGGTCTCCCATCCAAGTACTAACCAAGCCCAACTCTGCTTAGCTTCCGAGATACGACGAGATCAGAGAGGTATGGCCGTAAGCAAGTTTGTCTCCAACACATAGTCCTTTAAAAGCTGTTACAAATTGCTGTCATTTATAGTACATTTAGGACATGTTTAAGAAATCTAATTTTATGTTCAAAGGGACCCCGTTTTTAAAAAATGAAGCAGTTCTTTGAATGGTAGGGTGAATGGTGAATTAAACTTTACTTTTCTTCACAGAGAACTCTTACCTGTTGGTCGGAACCGGATTGAAAAGACTCAAATACCAACAACAGTAGGTCAATTGCAAAATGTGAACGAACCTAAACCAGTTCATTGATTAACATTCCAAAATGAAGAAAATATTGATATGATATTGATTGATTCTCTTTTCCCTTTTGACTGTTACCCACCTCTTTTTATGCATCTCTTCTTCAATCTTGCCTCTTTCTCACATATTTGTCAAATGAAAAAGCAGCAGTGTCCTCTGCCTTATGGAGAGAAAAGTGAAAAAGCTTACAGCACGAGGTATTCCCAGGCAGTCTCCCATCCAAGTACTAACCAGGCCCGACTTTGCTTAGCTTCCGAGATCGGATGGGATCGGGCGCAATCAGAGAGGTATGGCCGTAACCAAGTTTGTCTCCAACACATAGTCCTTTAAAAGCTGTTACAAATTGCTGTCATTTATAGTACATTTAGGACATGTTTAAGAAATCTCATTTTATGTTCAAAGGGACCCCGTTTTTAAAAAATGAAGCAGTTCTTTGAATGGTAGGGTGAATGGTGAATTAAACTTTACTTTTCTTCACAGAGAACTCTTACCTGTTGGTCGGAACCGGATTGAAAAGACTCAAATACCAACAACAGTAGGTCAATTGCAAAATGTGAACGAACCTAAACCAGTTCATTGATTAACATTCCAAAAAGAAGAAAATATTGATATGATATTGATTGATTCTCTTTTCCCTTTTTACTGTTACCCACCTCTTGTCATGCATCTCTTCTTCAATCTTGCCTCTTTCTCACATATTTGTCAACTGAAATATGCAGCAGTGTCCTCTGCCTTATGGAGAGAAATGTGAAAAAGCTTACAGCACCAGGTATTCCCAGGCAGTCTCCCATCCAAGTACTAACCAGGTCCGACTCTGCTTAGCTTCCGAGATCGGACGAGATCGGGCGCAATCAGAGAGGTATGGCCGTAAGCAAGTTTGTCTCCAACACATAGTCCTTTAAAAGCTGTTACAAATTGCTGTCATTTATAGTACATTTAGGACATGTTTAAGAAATCTCATTTTATGTTCAAAGGGACCCCGTTTTTAAAAAATGAAGCAGTTCTTTGAATGGTAGGGTGAATGGTGAATTAAACTTTGCTGTTCTTCACAGAGAACTCTGAGCTATTGGTCAGAACCGGCTTGAAAAGACTCAAATACCAACAACAGTAGGTCAATTGCAAAATGTGAACGAACCTAAACCAGTTCATTGATTAACATTCCAAAATGAAGAAAATATTGATATGATATCGATTGATTCTCTTTTCCCTTTTTACTGTTACTCACTTCTTTTCATGCATCTCTTCTTCAATCTTGCCTCTTTCTCACATATTTGTCAAATGAAAAAGCAGCATTGTCCTCTGCCTTATGGAGAGAAAAGTGCAAGAGCTTACAGCACCTGGTATTTCGAGGAGGTCTCCCATCCAAGTACTAACCAAGCCCAACTCTGCTTAGCTTCCGAGATCGGACACGATCAGAGAGGTATGGCCGTAAGCAAGTTTGTCTCCAACACATAGTCCTTTAAAAGCTGTTAGAAATTGCAGTCATTTATAGTACATTTAGGACATGTTTAAGAAATCTCATTTTATGTTCAAAGGGACCCCGTTTTTAAAAAATGAAGCAGTTCTTTGAATGGTAGGGTGAATGGTGAATTAAACTTTGCTGTTCTTCACAGAGAACTCTGAGCTATTGGTCAGAACCGGCTTGAAAAGACTCAAATACCAACAACAGTAGGTCAATTGCAAAATGTGAATGAACCTAAACCAGTTCATTGATTAACATTCCAAAAAGAAGAAAATATTGATATGATATCGATTGATTCTCTTTTCCCTTTTTACTGTTACTCACGTCTTTTCATGCATCTCTTCTTCACTCTTGCCTCTTTCTCAAATATTTGTCAAATGAAAAAGCAGCATTGTCCTCTGCGTTATGGAGAGAAAAGTGAAAAAGCTTACAGCACCAGGTATTCCCAGGCAGTCTCCCATCCAAGTACTAACCACGCCCGACTCTGCTTAGCTTCCGAGATCGGGCGCAATCAGAGAGGTATGGCCGTATGCAAGTCTGTCTCCAACACATAGTCCTTTAAAAGCTGTTACAAATTGCTGTCATTTATAGTACATTTAGGACATGTTTGAGAAATCTCATTTTATGTTCAAAGGGACCCCGTTTTTAAAAAATGAAGCAGTTCTTTGAATGGTAGGGTGAATGGTGAATTAAAATTTGCTGTTCTTCACAGAGAACTCTGAGCTATTGGTCAGAACCGTCTTGAAAAGACTCAAATACCAACAACAGTAGGTCAATTGCAAAATGTGAACAAACCTAAACCAGATCATTGATTAACATTCCAAAATGAAGAAAATATTGATATGATATTGATTGATTCTCTTTTCCCTTTTTACTGTTACCCACCTCTTGTCATGCATCTCTTCTTCAATCTTGCCTCTTTCTCACATATTTGTCAAGTGAAATATGCAGCAGTGTCTTCTGCCTTAAGGAGAGAAAAGTGAAAAGGCTTACAGCACCTGGTATTCCCAGGCGGTCTCCCATCCAAGTACTAACCAGGCCCGACTCTGCTTAGCTTCCAAGATCGGACGAGATCGGTCGCGATCAGAGAGGTATGGCCGTAAGCAAGTTTGTCTCCAACACATAGTCCTTTAAAAGCTGTTACAAATTGCTGTCATTTATAGTACATTTAGGACATGTTCAAGAAATCTCATTTTATGTTCAAAGGGACCCCGTTTTTAAAAAATGAAGCAGTTCTTTGAATGGTAGGGTGAATGGTGAATTAAACTTTACTTTTCTTCACAGAGAACTCTGACCTGTTGGTCAGAACCGGCATGAAAAGACTCAAATACCAACAACAGTAGGTCAATTGCAAAATGTGAACGAACCTAAACCAGTTCATTGATTAACATTCCAAAATGAAGAAAATATTGATATGATATTGATTGATTCTCTTTTCCCTTTTTATTGTTACCCACCTCTTTTCATGCATCTTTTCTTCAATCTTGCCTCTTTCTCACATATTTGTCAACTGAAATATGCAGCAGTGTCCTCTGCCTTATGGAGAGAAATGTGAAAAAGCTTACAGCACCAGGTATTCCCAGGCAGTCTCCCATCCAAGTACTAACCAGGCCCGACTCTGCTTAGCTTCCGAGATCGGACGAGATCGGGCACAATCAGAGAGGTATGGCCGTAAGCAAGTTTGTCTCCAACACATAGTCCTTTAAAAGCTGTTACAAATTGCTGTCATTTATAGTACATTTAGGACATGTTTAAGAAATCTCATTTTATGTTCAAAGGGACCCCGTTTTTAAAAAATGAAGCAGTTCTTTGAATGGTAGGGTGAATGGTGAATTAAACTTTGCTGTTCTTCACAGAGAACTCTGAGCTATTGGTCAGAACCGGCTTGAAAAGACTCAAATACCAACAACAGTAGGTCAATTGCAAAATGTGAACGAACTTAAACCAGTTCATTGATTAACATTCCAAAATGAAGAAAATATTGATATGATATCGATTGATTCTCTTTTCCCTTTTTACTGTTACTCACTTCTTTTCATGCATCTCTTCTTCAATCTTGCCTCTTTCTCACATATTTGTCAAATGAAAAAGCAGCATTGTCCTCTGCCTTATGGAGAGAAAAGTGAAAGAGCTTACAGCACCTGGTATTTCGAGGAGGTCTCCCATCCAAGTACTAACCAAGCCCAACTCTGCTTAGCTTCCGAGATCGGACGCGATCAGAGAGGTATGGCCGTAAGCAAGTTTGTCTCCAACACATAGTCCTTTAAAAGCTGTTAGAAATTGCAGTCATTTATAGTACATTTAGGACATGTTTAAGAAATCTCATTTTATGTTCAAAGGGACCCCGTTTTTAAAAAATGAAGCAGTTCTTTGAATAGTAGGGTGAATGGTGAATTAAACTTTGCTGTTCTTCACAGAGAACTCTGAGCTATTGGTCAGAACCGGCTTGAAAAGACTCAAATACCAACAACAGTAGGTCAATTGCAAAATGTGAATGAACCTAAACCAGTTCATTGATTAACATTCCAAAAAGAAGAAAATATTGATATGATATCGATTGATTCTCTTTTCCCTTTTTACTGTTACTCACGTCTTTTCATGCATCTCTTCTTCACTCTTGCCTCTTTCTCAAATATTTGTCAAATGAAAAAGCAGCATTGTCCTTTGCGTTATGGAGAGAAAAGTGAAAAAGCTTACAGCACCAGGTATTCCCAAGGAATCTCCCATCCAAGTACTAACCAGGCCCGACTCTGCTTAGCTTCCGAGATCGGACGAGATCGGGCGCAATCAGAGAGGTATGGCCGTAAGCAAGATTGTCTCCAACACATAGTCCTTTAAAAGCTGTTACAAATTGCTGTCATTTATAGTACATTTAGGACATGTTTAAGAAATCTCATTTTATGTTCAAAGGGACCCCGTTTTTAAAAAATGAAGCAGTTCTTTGAATGGTAGGATGAATGGTGAATAAACCTTTACT
>NW_027176293.1:217500-225000 GCF_023349555.1 Cebidichthys violaceus | reverse complement strand
TATTTGTCAAGGTGAAAGCAGCAGTGTCCTCTGCCTTATGGAGAGAAAAGTGAAAAAGCTTACAGCACCTGGTATTCCTAGGCAGTCTCCCATCCAAGTACTAACCAGGCCCGACTCTGCTTACCTTCCGAGAACGGACGAGATCGGGCGCAATCAGAGAGGTATGGCCGTAAGCAAGTTTGTCTCCAACACATAGTCCTTTAAAAGCTGTTACAAATTGGTGTCATTTATAGTAGATTTAGGACATGTTTAAGAAATCTCATTTTATGTTCAAAGGGACCCCGTTTTTAAAAAATGAAGCAGTTCTTTGAATGGTAGGGTGAATGGTGAATTAAAATTTGCTGTTCTTCACAGAGAACTCTGAGCAATTGGTCAGAACCGGCTAGAAAAGACTCAAATACCAACAACAGTAGGTCAATTGCAAAATGTGAACGAACCTAAACCAGTTCATTGATTAACATTCCAAAATGAAGAAAATATTGATATGATATTGATTGATTCTCTTTTCCCTTTTGACTGTTACCCACTTCTTTTTATGCATCTCTTCTTCAAACTTGCCTCTTTCTCACATATTTGTCAAATGAAAAAGCAGCAATGTCCTCTGCCTTATGGAGAGAAAAGTGAAAAAGCTTACAGCACCAGGTATTCCCAGGCAGTCTCCCATCCAAGTACTAACCAGGCCCAACTCTGCTTAGCTTCCGAGATCGGACGAGATCTGGCGCAATCAGAGAGGTATGGCCGTAAGCAAGATTGTCTCCAACACATAGTCCTTTAAAAGCTGTTACAAATTGCTGTCATTTATAGTACATTGAGGACATGTTTAAGAAATCGCATTTTATGTTCAAAGGGACCCTGTTTTTAAAAAATGAAGCAGTTCTTTGAATGGTAGGGTGAATGGTGAATTAACCTTTACTTTTCTTCACAGAGAACTCTGACCTGTTGGTCGGAACCGGCTTGAAAGGACTCAAATACCAACAACAGTAGGTCAATTGCAAAATGTGAACGAACCTAAACCAGTTCATTGATTAACATTCCAAAATGAAGAAAATATTGATATGATATTGATTTATTCTCTTTTCCCTTTTGACTGTTACCCACCTCTTTTTATGGATCTCTTCTTCAATCTTGCCTCTTTCTCACATATTTGTCAAATGAAAAAGCAGCAGTGTCTTCTGCCTTATTGAGAGAAAAGTGAAAAAGCTTACAGCACCAGGTATTCCCAGGCAGTCTCCCATCCAAGTACTAACCAGGCCCGACTCTGCTTAGCTTCCGAGATCGGACGAGATCGGGCGCAATCAGAGAGGTATGGCCGTAAGCAAGTTTGTCTCCAACACATAGTCCTTTAAAAGCTGTTTCAAATTGCTGTCATTTATAGTACATTTAGGACATGTTTAAGAAATCTCATTTTATGTTCAAAGGGACCCCGTTTTTAAAAAATGAAGCAGTTCTTTGAATGGTAGGGTGAATGGTGAATTAAACTTTACTTTTCTTCACAGAGAACTCTTACCTGTTGGTCGGAACCGGATTGAAAAGACTCAAATACCAACAACAGTAGGTCAATTGCAAAATGTGAACGAACCTAAACCAGTTCATTGATTAACATTCCAAAATGAAGAAAATATTGATATGATATTGATTGATTCTCTTTTCCCTTTTGACTGTTACCCACCTCTTTTTATGGATCTCTTCTTCAATCTTGCCTCATTCTCACATATTTGTCAAATGAAAAAGCAGCAGTGTCCTCTGCCTTATGGAGAGAAAAGTGAAAAAGCTTACAGCACCAGGTATTCCCAGGCAGTCTCCCATCCAAGTACTAACCAGGCCCGACTCTGCTTAGCTTCCGAGATCGGACGCAATCAGAGAGGTATGGCCGTAAGCAAGTTTGTCGCCAACACATAGTCCTTTAAAAGCTGTTACAAATTGCTGTCATTTATAGTACATTTAGGACATGTTTAAGAAATCTCATTTTATGTTCAAAGGGACCCCGTTTTTAAAAAATGAAGCACTTCTTTGAATGGTAGGGTGAATGGTGAATTAAACTTTACTTTTCTTCACAGAGAACTCTGACCTGTTGGTTTGAACCGGCTTGAAAAGACTCAAATACCAACAACAGTAGGTCAATTGCAAAATGTGAACGAACCTAAACCAGTTCATTGATTAACATTCCAAAAAGAAGAAAATATTGATATGATATTGATTGATTCTCTTTTCCCTTTTTACTGTTACCCACCTCTTTTCATGCATCTCTTCTTCAATCTTGCCTCTTTCTCACATATTTGTCAAATGAAAAAGCAGCAGTGTCTTCTGCCTTATTGAGAGAAAAGTGAAAAAGCTTACAGCACCAGGTATTCCCAGGCAGTCTCCCATCCAAGTGCTAACCAGGCCCAACTCTGCTTAGCTTCCGAGATCGGATGGGATCGGGCGCAATCAGAGAGGTATGGCCGTAACCAAGTTTGTCTCCAACACATAGTCCTTTAAAAGCTGTTACAAATTGCTGTCATTTATAGTACATTTAGGACATGTTTAAGAAATCTCATTTTATGTTCAAAGGGACCCCGTTTTTAAAAAATGAAGCAGTTCTTTGAATGGTAGGGTGAATGGTGAATTAAACTTTACTTTTCTTCACAGAGAACTCTTACCTGTTGGTCGGAACCGGATTGAAAAGACTCAAATACCAACAACAGTAGGTCAATTGCAAAATGTGAACGAACCTAAACCAGTTCATTGATTAACATTCCAAAATGAAGAAAATATTGATATGATATCGATTGATTCTCTTTTCCCTTTTTACTGTTACTCACGTCTTTTCATGCATCTCTTCTTCAATCTTGCCTCTTTCTCACATATTTGTCAAATGAAAAAGCAGCATTGTCCTCTGCCTTATGGAGAGAAAAGTGAAAGAGCTTACAGCACCTGGTATTCAGAGGAAGTCTCCCATCCAAGTACTAACAAAGCCCGACTCTGCTTAGCTTCCGAGATCGGACGAGATCGGGCGCAATCAGAGAGGTATGGCCGTAAGCAAGTTTGTCTCCAACACATAGTCCTTTAAAAGCTGTTACAAATTGCTGTCATTTATAGTACATTTAGGACATGTTTAAGAAATCTCATTTTATGTTCAAAGGGACCCCGTTTTTAAAAAATGAAGCAGTTCTTTGAATGGTAGGGTGAATGGTGAATTAAACTTTACTTTTCTTCACAGAGAACTCTTACCTGTTGGTCGGAACCGGATTGAAAAGACTCAAATACCAACAACAGTAGGTCAATTGCAAAATGTGAACAAACCTAAACCAGTTCATTGATTAACATTCCAAAATGAAAAAAATATTGATATGATATTGATTGATTCTCTTTTCCCTTTTGACTGTTACCCACCTCTTTTTATGCATCTCTTCTTCAATCTTGCCTCTTTCTCAAATATTTGTCAAATGAAAAAGCAGCAGTGTCCTCGGCCTTATGGAGAGAAAAGTGAAAAAGCTTACAGCACCAGGTATTCCCAGGCAGTCTCCCATCCAAGTACTAACCAGGCCCGACTCTGCTTAGCTTCCAAGATTGGACGAGATCGGGCGCGATCAGAGAGGTATGGCCGTAAGCAAGTTTGTCTCCAACACATAGTCCTTTAAAAGCTGTTACAAATTGCTGTCATTTATAGTACATTTAGGACATGTTTAAGAAATCTCATTTTATGTTCAAAGGGACCCCGTTTTTAAAAAATGAAGCAGTTCTTAGAATGGTAGGGTGAATGGTGAATTAAACTTTGCTGTTCTTCACAGAGAACTCTGAGCTATTGGTCAGAACTGGCTTGAAAAGACTCAAATACCAACAACAGCAGGTCAATTGCAAAATGTGAACGAACCTAAACCAGATCATTTAATAACATTCCAAAATGAAGAAAATATTGATATGATATTGATTGATTCTCTTTTCCCTTTTTACTGTTACCCACCTCTTTTCATGCATCTCTTCTTCAATCTTGCCTCTTTCTCACATATTTGTCAAGTGAAATATGCAGCAGTGTCTTCTGCCTTAAGGAGAGAGAAGTGAAAAGCTTTCGGCACCTGGTATTTCGTGGAGGTCTCCCATCCAAGTACTAACCAAGCCCAACTCTGCTTAACTTCCGAGATCTGACGAGATCAGAGAGGTATGGCCGTAATCAAGTTTGTCTCCAACACATAGTCCTTTAAAAGCTGTTACAAATTGCTGTCATTTATAGTTTATTGAGGACATGTTTAAGAAATCTCATTTTATGTTCAAAGGGAACCCGTTTTTAAAAAATGAAGCAGTTCTTTGAATGGTAGGGTGAATGGTGAATTAAACTTTACTTTTCTTCACAGAGAACTCTTACCTGTTGGTCGGAACCGGATTGAAAAGACTCAAATACCAACAACATTAGGTCAATTGCAAAATGTGAACGAACCTAAACCAGTTCATTCATTAACATTCCAAAATGAAGAAAATATTGATATGATATTGATTGATTGTCTTTTCCCTTTTGACTGTTACCCACCTCTTTTTATGCATCTCTTCTTCAATCTTGCCTCTTTCTCACATATTTGTCAAATTAAAAAGCAGCAGTGTCCTCTGCCTTATGGAGAGAAAAGTGAAAAAGCTTACAGCACGAGGTATTCCCAGGCAGTCCCCCATCCAAGTACTAACCAGACCCGACTTTGCTTAGCTTCCGAGATCAGATGGGATCGGGCGCAATCAGAGAGGTATGGCCGTAAGCAAGTTTGTCTCCAACACATAGTCCTTTAAAAGCTGTTACAAATTGCTGTCATTTATAGTACATTTAGGACATGTTTAAGAAATCTCATTTTATGTTCAAAGGGACCCCGTTTTTAAAAAATGAAGCAGTTCTTTGAATGGTAGGGTGAATGGTGAATTAAAATTTGCTGTTCTTCACAGAGAACTCTGAGCTATTGGTCAGAACCGGCTTGAAAAGACTCAAATACCAACAACAGTAGGTCAATTGCAAAATGTGAACAAACCTAAACCAGTTCATTGATTAACATTCCAAAATGAAGAAAATATTGATATGATATTGATTGATTCTCTTTTCCCTTTTTACTGTTACCCATCTCTTTTCATGCATCTCTTCTTCAATCTTGCCTCTTTCTCACATATTTGTCAAGGTGAAAGCAGCAGTGTCCTCTGCCTTATGGAGAGAAAAGTGAAAAAGCTTACAGCACCTGGTATTCCTAGGCAGTCTCCCATCCAAGTACTAACCAGGCCCGACTCTGCTTACCTTCCGAGAACGGACGAGATCGGGCGCAATCAGAGAGGTATGGCCGTAAGCAAGTTTGTCTCCAACACATAGTCCTTTAAAAGCTGTTACAAATTGGTGTCATTTATAGTACATTTAGGACATGTTTAAGAAATCTCATTTTATGTTCAAAGGGACCCCGTTTTTAAAAAATGAAGCAGTTCTTTGAATGGTAGGGTGAATGGTGAATTAAAATTTGCTGTTCTTCACAGAGAACTCTGAGCAATTGGTCAGAACCGGCTAGAAAAGACTCAAATACCAACAACAGTAGGTCAATTGCAAAATGTGAACGAACCTAAACCAGTTCATTGATTAACATTCCAAAATGAAGAAAATATTGATATGATATTGATTGATTCTCTTTTCCCTTTTGACTGTTACCCACTTCTTTTTATGCATCTCTTCTTCAAACTTGCCTCTTTCTCACATATTTGTCAAGGTGAAAGCAGCAATGTCCTCTGCCTTATGGAGAGAAAAGTGAAAAAGCTTACAGCACCAGGTATTCCCAGGCAGTCTCCCATCCAAGTACTAACCAGGCCCAACTCTGCTTAGCTTCCGAGATCGGACGAGATCTGGCGCAATCAGAGAGGTATGGCCGTAAGCAAGATTGTCTCCAACACATAGTCCTTTAAAAGCTGTTACAAATTGCTGTCATTTATAGTACATTGAGGACATGTTTAAGAAATCGCATTTTATGTTCAAAGGGACCCTGTTTTTAAAAAATGAAGCAGTTCTTTGAATGGTAGGGTGAATGGTGAATTAACCTTTACTTTTCTTCACAGAGAACTCTGACCTGTTGGTCGGAACCGGCTTGAAAGGACTCAAATACCAACAACAGTAGGTCAATTGCAAAATGTGAACGAACCTAAACCAGTTCATTGATTAACATTCCAAAATGAAGAAAATATTGATATGATATTGATTGATTCTCTTTTCCCTTTTGACTGTTACCCACCTCTTTTTATGGATCTCTTCTTCAATCTTGCCTCATTCTCACATATTTGTCAAATGAAAAAGCAGCAGTGTCCTCTGCCTTATGGAGAGAAAAGTGAAAAAGCTTACAGCACCAGGTATTCCCAGGCAGTCTCCCATCCAAGTGCTAACCAGGCCCAACTCTGCTTAGCTTCCGAGATCTGACGAGATCGGGCGCAATCAGAGAGGTATGGCCGTAAGCAAGCTTGTCTCCAACACATAGTCCTTTAAAAGCTGTTTCAAATTGCTGTCATTTATAGTACATTTAGGACATGTTTAAGAAATCTCATTTTATGTTCAAAGGGACCCCGTTTTTAAAAAATGAAGCAGTTCTTTGAATGGTAGGGTGAATGGTGAATTAAACTTTACTTTTCTTCACAGAGAACTCTTACCTGTTGGTCGGAACCGGATTGAAAAGACTCAAATACCAACAACAGTAGGTCAATTGCAAAATGTGAACGAACCTAAACCAGTTCATTGATTAACATTCCAAAATGAAGAAAATATTGATATGATATTGATTGATTCTCTTTTCCCTTTTGACTGTTACCCACCTCTTTTTATGGATCTCTTCTTCAATCTTGCCTCATTCTCACATATTTGTCAAATGAAAAAGCAGCAGTGTCCTCTGCCTTATGGAGAGAAAAGTGAAAAAGCTTACAGCACCAGGTATTCCCAGGCAGTCTCCCATCCAAGTACTAACCAGGCACGACTCTGCTTAGCTTCCGAGATCGGACGAGATCGGGCGCAATCAGAGAGGTATGGCCGTAAGCAAGTTTGTCTCCAACACATAGTCCTTTAAAAGCTGTTACAAATTGCTGTCATTTATAGTACATTTAGGACATGTTTAAGAAATCTCATTTTATGTTCAAAGGGACCCCGTTTTTAAAAAATGAAGCAGTTCTTTGAATGGTAGGGTGAATGGTGAATTAAACTTTACTTTTCTTCACAGAGAACTCTGACCTGTTGGTTTGAACCGGCTTGAAAAGACTCAAATACCAACAACAGTAGGTCAATTGCAAAATGTGAACGAACCTAAACCAGTTCATTCATTAACATTCCAAAAAGAAGAAAATATTGATATGATATTGATTGATTCTCTTTTCCCTTTTTACTGTTACTCACGTCTTTTTATGCATCTCTTCTTCAATCTTGCCTCTTTCTCACATATTTGTCAAGGTGAAAGCAGCAGTGTCCTCTGCCTTATGGAGAGAAAAGTGAAAAAGCTTACAGCACCTGGTATTCCCAGGCAGTCTCCCATCCAAGTA